>NW_019398298.1:40076-71816 GCF_000591075.1 Eurytemora carolleeae
TGTACATGAAGCTGGCAGGAGATAGCAGAGCTATGTACAGGTATACAGATAGTGTACACTGTACATGAAGCTGGCAGGAGATAGCAGAGCTATGTACAGGTATACATACATACATGAAGATGTCATGTCGTTAGTCCAGTTCTGTGTAGAAGGATATTCCAAAAAAAACATTGGAAAAAAATAATTGTCCTTCAAGTGGATTTTTCCCCCCAAAAAAATAATTTTTAATTTTGTAACAGCTTGAGATTAAGTTGTAAATCGGACATTAAAATCTTTGCATGAAGGATCACTTGAATACACGCCTACAGTCCCTTTAATATGTTTCCCGTGTTTTTTTTTATGAATAATTTAGGGATGAGAAGAAGTTAGAGGCTGGACTAGAGAAAGCACTCGCAAGCAAAAATAAGCTCTTAGGTAAATTGATAAGCATTTAAACAGAAGAATAGATTATTTTAACATAGATTCCAATAAGGTATTATATTTCATATTTAGTAGATTATTTTAACATAGATTCCAATAAGGTATTATATTTCATATTTATTAGATTATTTTAACATAGATTCCAATAAGGTATTATATTTATATTTATTAGATTATTTTAACATAGATTCCAATAAGGTATTATATTTATATTAGATTATTTTAACATAGATTCCAAGAAGGTATTATATTTCATATTTATTAGATTATTGTTTCAAATGTTTTAGTGCAAAATTTAAGGTTTAAATTGATGAATTGTGATATAACTAGGTAAGCTAAAGGGTTAACTTGCTAAGGATGAGACTTCAGAGACGATTGTACGGAATTTGTTTAGTCCGTTTTCTTGTATTCAGGGTTTCCTTGAAGGCCAAAATTGGATTATTTCTGTGCTTAATCATTTAGTAAACCGTCAAAATACTCAATTGAATGCAGATTCCAAGAACAAGCTTAGAGTTTTGGGTCGTCTTTACAGCCTCATCCTTTGTGGGTAACCCTGTAGGTACGCTTAGTTGAGTCACTTTCAAGGGTAGAGATTTTCGATTGTGGTGGGTTGGTCTGGGGGGGGTGATATAAGTTGACAAATATTTTTGTTACTTTTTCTGGTCATTGTCTTTCTAAAATTCCTAGCATCTAATTTCTGAAGTCAACTGCAAGCTGGAGGCAGGTGGAGGGAGTAATTTGTTATCTAAATATGGTCCATTAGAGAAGTAGTTGATCTTAGTAGATCTAGTTGGACTACTACTTTCACTAGAGGGAACTTGTAGACACTTCATTTATTAGAGTGTCATATAGTCAATTTATAACATTACCCTTTAATTCTTTTGCGGATTTATGCAATAGAGAAAAAGAAATAAAATGACAGAATTTTTGATATTTTCTTAATGATTACATTCATAAACAAATGAAGGATGTGAATCTTAAATGGAAGTTCTTTAGAAATAACGTGTGTAGTCCCATTAATTAGTTCAATTTAATGGTTAACTCCTGAACAAAGAACTGCGCTGGCAGCTAAGAAATAACGTGTGTAGTCCCATTAATTAGTTCAATTTAATGGTTAACTCCTGAACAACGAACTGCGCTGACAGCTAAGAAATAACCTGTACTTCCCTTGAATTAATTCTAATCTAGTGGTTAACTCCTGAACAACGAACTACGCTGACAGCTAAATAATAACGTGTACTTCCCTTTAATTAGTTCTAATTTAGTGGTTAACTCCTGAACAACGAACTACGCTGACAGCTAAGAAATAACGTGTACTTCTCTTTAATTAGTTCTAATTTAGTGGTTAACTCCTGAACAACGAACTACGCTGACAGCTAAATAATAACGTGTACTTCNAATATTGTTTATATTTCAGGTCTAGGCTGGATCGAAGGATTACCTTTGATTTCGCCGGGCGACGTGTTGTTGAAGGTAAAAAATCAAGTTATCAATAAAAATTAAAAAATGTCGACAAACAAAGAATATTGAATGGTAATATTGGGTTAAAGGAACTGAAAGTGTAATTTTAAATGATCCCTCACAACAATACTCTTGAAAACCTTTACTTGATCAAAGAATGTTGAAGATATCATTGTTTCTCTCACTAGAAAAGTTTTCATTCTGAACATCTCCACCATTATTTATTTTAAGCCAGAAAGCGCTCTTAGAGAAACCACAAGTGTAAATAGACGGTTTCAGTATAAAAAAGCATGGATATCGTAATCATATTTGACCAGATAAGGCTTTCAAGGGCACCAGTTGAAAATCAGGCATTGTCATCTTTGCCTGGAGGGTCATTTGAAATTACGCTTACAGTCTCTTTAAAATCTTAAACAAGGAGGCTACTTATGGGTTAAAGCTCTTTGTACTTTGTTTGTACTGTGTTTGTACTGTGTTTGTACTTTGTACTGTGTTTGTACTTCGTTCGTACTGTCTTTGTACTTTGTTTGTACTGTCTTTGTACTGTGTTTGTACTTTGTACTGTGTTTGTACTTCGTTCGTACTGTCTTTGTACTTTGTTTGTACGGTGTTTGTACTGTGTTTGTACTGTGTTTGTACTGTGTTTGTACTGTGTTTGTACTGTGTTTGTACTTTGTTTATACTTTGTGTTGTGTTTGTACTGTGTTTGTACTGTGTTTTTACTGTGTTTGTACTGTGTTTGTACTGTGTTTGTACTGTGATTGTACTTTATGTGTACTAATAGGTTAACTAATGTTTAGATGACAGCGTGCCTGAATACAACGTTGAAGAGGATAAGCGTTTGATGCAATTATTTAAGGTAAACAAAAACATAATTTATAATTCTAAAATAAATATTTTTTCAGTTCTATTTCTTACACTACATTTCCCACATGTTCATAACGGAACATAAAATAAAATTATTTATCACTAGCTGAAAGGCCCGTGGGAAAAAAAATTGGGGGGAAAACAATTTAAAAAACGAATTTTTAGCCTATTACACCACCCGGGCACCCATCAGTGTCCACAAAAAAATTCAGCCCATTCGGTCCAGCCGTTTGGCCTGCTATATGCAACATAAATATAAATGTCTTGTTTTATTAAATTGATTTGCGAAAATTTTGAATTGTTAGCAATTTGATTTATAATACTAGTAAAATCTTTGAGTTGAACCGGTGTAAAGATTAACGGATTCCGACATCTGGATCAGGGGCGTATATTTTCTTGAAAAATCTCCCCCCTCTCCCCCTCTCCCCCTCTCTTTTGAAAATAATTTTTTTTCCCCGGAAAAAGGATGAAAAAACTTGCATTTTGTTGCTTTTTTTCCCCGGATCTTCAATAATAATACCCCCCTTCCCCACGGGGGGGGGGTAATTCTCAAAAATATACACCCCTACACTGAATACTAATAATAACTCGAAATGTATTTTTGTAGAACGACCAGTTTTCAGTTGAAGCTGAAATCAAGAGAAGAGAAAAGGTAAAATAATTTTTTCTTAAATTTGAAAAACAAATATTTAAAGGTTCTGAAGACGGGATTGCAAGTGACCCTGTAATTTATAGAGTGGCATGTCTTATTCATTAGGGTACCTTTAAGTGTTACTTACGAATTTCTTCCAAAATTGTTATACATTGATATACATTGATATACATTGATATACATTGATATACATTGATATACATTGATATACATTGATATACACTGATATATACATTGATAGACAATATACAATACATTGATATACAATGTACTTTGATATACACTGGTATATACATTGATATTTAATATACATTGATATACAATATACAATGTACTTTGATATACACTGATATATACATTGATATACAATATACATTGATATACATTGATATACATTGATATACATTGATATACATTGACATTCATTGATACACATTGATATACAATTTACATTGATATACATTGATATACATTGTTATACATTAATATACATTGATATACATTGATATACATTGATATACATTGATAGACAATATACAATACATTGATATACAATGTACTTTGATATACACTGGTATATACATTGATATTTAATATACATTGATATACAATATACAATGTACTTTGATATACACTGATATATACATTGATATACAATATACATTGATATACATTGATATACATTGATATACATTGATATACAATATACATTGATATACATTGATATACATGGATATACATTGATATACATTGATATGCATTGATATACAATATACCATTGATATACATTGATATAAATATACATTGATTTTCATTGATATACATTGATATACAATATACAATATACATTGATATACATTGATATACAATATACATTGATATACATTGATATACATTGATATACATTGATATACAATATAAATTGATATACATTGATATACATTGATATACATTAAGACACATTTATATACATTGATTCACATTTATATACATTGATTCACATTTAAATACATTTATATACAATACATTTATATATACCTAAACATAAATAAAATATGTAAATAAATTAGGAGGGAGTGGGAAGCGTTCTAAATCCCAATATGGAGGCAAGACCGGTTTATGATGATACTCTAAATTATGAGGTGAATTTTCAATGATTATGATAATTTTTGTTTTTTTTAATCAAATTATTAAATTTTTAATATTTATTTTATTTTTAAATTTTTATTTTTTAAATAATTTTATAACTAAGAATAAGTTGGACAATCCCTTTAAAACTAAGAATAAGTTGGACAATCCCTTTAAAACTAAGAATAAGTTTGACAGTCCCTTTAAAGCTAAGAATAAGTTGGACAGTCCCTTTAAAACTAAGAATTATTTGTTCTGTCCCTTTAAAACTAAGATTAAGTTGGATAGTCCCTTTAAAACTAAGAATTATTTGGACAATCCCTCTAAAACTAAAAATAAGTTGGACAATCCCTTTATAACTAAGAATAAGTTCCTTTAAAACTAAGAATAAGTTGAGCAGTCCCTTTAAAACTAAAATAAGTTGGACAACCCCTTTAAAACTAAGAATTAGTTTATCAGTCCCTTTAAACTAAGATTTTGTTGGACAGTCCCTTTAAAGTTAATATTAAAGGGACGGATGGAACATAGAACGGAGAAAATGAGTCGGCTGCTGGGGAGGGTTCAGGTAGGATTTTTATTTTTACGCGACGTTTTATCATCATGAATTCATATAATTGCAGGGATACATTTTTTTCCCAGAGAACGAAACTTTGTGTGAAGAATCGTTAATCTTGAAAGCATTATCTTGATATCAATGTCGGATCTTTTATAACTTACATGTTTGATCTCTGCAGGGTTTGACCACGGCGGGATATCAGAGAGGATTTTAATTAATCCGCACGTCTGCATACTATGGAGACGTATGCTTTTTTCCGAGATTTACAATAAAAAGTTCTCACTTTTGGAAATATATATTTTTCTTAATTTGATTAACTTTTCCAAATCCTTAACAAAATGATTGCAGTGAAATTCTAGGACTACATTAGCAATCAATCAATCAATCAACCGAACAATCGTACATGTATTAAAATAAATTTTCAATCAATGGAATATTAATCTAATCAAATAAAAAATTAATCAATTAAACTTTTATTCAATTGAATAGTCAATCAATTGTATGTTGAAATAATCTAACTTTCAATTAGTTTATATTTTCATAAACTAGACATTCAATCATTCATTTACCCATTCATCCTAGCAATCATATAATCAATCAATCAATTAATCAACTGTACATTTTATCAACCAATAAATAAATCAAAACAGCTAAACCTTTCATCAAAATCCCATCAACAAACAAGTCAGGAACAAATCCACAAACCGATTCAATCAGATTCGATACCAATTCAATCAATCAATCAACTAATAAACCATCAAAGAAATTAATCATTTCATTAACCAAGTAATTAACCAAGAAATAAATAAATCAACCAACTAGTATTATATACAGGATGGTGCCCTGACCAATAAATCAATCAACCAACTAATATTATATACAGGATGGTGCCCTGCAGGAGATAACATACCAATAAATCAATCAACCAACTAATATTATATACAGGATGGTGCCCTGCAGGAGATAACAGACCAAGGGACCTGTTTATCCATGCATCAGCCCTGGGCCAGCCTACTTGTTATTGGAGTCAAACTACATGAAGGTAGAATATTTCTTGCGATTGTTTTTTCTCACCGATTTGTTTAACTACCCTCGTAACCAGGAAACGTCTTTTAAAGTCACTAGGACGTCACCATGACATAAAATGCAAACCATTTGAAGTCATAAAGGAAAGTGAAGTCAATTAGTCTGCAACTTATCATGACATAAAATGCATCACACATCTTCTTTGTTTCTTATAAGGAAGAAATGCGCAAGTCTCTTTTTCAGAGAACCAATAAATGAAAATGAACAGTTTAAATAAACAAAAAGATGAATATCTAATTCATACTTGATCAAAAAAACTTTTTAGGGTACCATTGTAAATCGAGCATTGCTATCTTTGGATTGAGGGTCCCTTTAAATTATGCTTACATTATGCCTTTAACAGAGGTAGAAAATATCTAATAAGAAAACTAATAAACTAGGTCGAACTTGGTATTCTAATCATCGTGGTCGTCTCTGGATCCATGCAGCTGGTAAAGTACCCACCCAGCCGGAAGTTGATCAACTGCAGAACTTCTATAGAGTACACTCAAACATTCAACCTTACCAGGTTAGTTAGAAATATTCCCGCTAAGTGTCGCTCCTTGTTAGGCATATTCCCGCTAGGTTTCTCTTCTAGTTAAAAATATTCCCGCTAGGTGTCTCTTTTAGTTAGAATTTAGTAAGATTTACTATCATAAACATTGTCTGATATATTAAACTTAAACATCCTTTGTTATATTTAATATTTTGAATTTTAAGACAAATTGCTCAATATCTCAGCCAATTCTTAAGGAACAAAAACGGCAGACCACATTTTGGAAATCTCTAAACAAGGCGCATCTTATGCTACCCAACTCTTGGGAGGCAATGTTAAGATTACAAGATTTTAGCTACAGTATCTCATTTCTGCTTACTCCAGGGCCCACTATCTACCAAAGTTCTTCTTTGATTTGAACCCTGAACTTAACTTTTATAAAAGAACAAATTCTTTTTGTAAAACGAACGATAGCCATAATGAATATTTGTCAGAGTGAAACCTTAAGTACACCATTCAGAGATTTATACATTTTCGCAAAAAAAAACCAGGGTCCACTTTGTTACAAAAGCTGGGAAGCACACCTACAAAATTACATGTACGCTGTCCCAGAATAGTTTAGATCAGTAGATAGAAGCAGACCTATAAGCTGGCCGTGTAAGAAATATTCCCGATGGTATCGCGCCTAGTTAGAAAGTATTCCCGCTAGGTGTCTCTCCTAGTTAGCAATATTCCCGCTAGATGTCCTCCTAGTTAGCAATATTCCCGCTAGGTGTCTCTCCTAGTTAGCAATATTCCCGCTAGGTGTCCTCCTAGTTAGCAATATTCCCGCTAGGTGTCTCTCCTAGTTATCAATATTCCCGCTAGGTGTCCTCCTAGTTAGCAATATTCCCGCTAGGTGTCTCTCCCTAGTTAGCAATATGCCCGCTAGGTGTCCTCCTAATTAGCAATATTCCCGCTAGGTGTCTCCTAGGTAGTAACATTCCCGCTAGGTGTCTCTCCTTGTTAGCAATATTCCCGCGAGGTGTCCTTCTAGTTATATAGTATTCCCGCTAGGTGACTCTCCAAGTTAGAGAATATTGCCGCTAGGGGTTCCCATAGTTAGAAAATATACCCACTAGAGGACTCTCCTTGTAAGAAAATAGAAGATAAATATAAGAAGATAGATCAATTTTAGATATATATCTTCAAGAAGTTTTTTTATTTTTGTCTTTAGTTTCCTCCTCACTATCCTACTTCCTGTTTGGTTGGCTGTGTGGATGTGACTGATGTTCTTTCACAAGAGGAATATAGGTTTATTCATTCATTTATTCATCCTTTCATTCATTCATCCTTTCATTCATCCTTTCATCCTTTCATTCATTCATCCTTCCTTTCGTTAATTTTTCATTCATTCATTGTTTATTCATTGATTATTTATTCATTTATAAATTCAATTATTCATTCATTATTTGTTTATTTCAGGGAAGTATATCCTGATGGCGAGTCCACTTCTCCATATGTATTTATCTGCAAGAACCCCCAGGTATACCCCCCCCCTGACTCTTGAAATAACTCTTTTTCTCCAGGTGTTAAATATGATATATTTTCACGTTTCATGTGCTATAGTGTGGAACATAAATTTATTGTTAAATACGTGTTTTTTGAAAAGAAAGATAGCAAATGGTTCAGAAACTTGCCAGAGTTGATGCCGTAATTTCATTTCTACCCAAAAGAGCATCGAAAATCATAGGGGGGGGGGATCTTCAGCGTACATTCTCAAACTCAGATCTGGTGTCCACAACTCTATATATCACTTTAGTTTCAGTAGAAGTAAATATTTCCATTTGGATGATGAGATAGATAGAAAGATAGATTTAACCGCCATACTATTTCTATTGGTTCAGACTAGTCAACAAACACATGACTGAACCCTGATTGGATCAGACGCTAATGGACTTGGCATACAGGAGTGATATGCCTGTTGCTGAGCTAAATGTTTAAAGTACGGGGTTATCCAGAAAGAAGGCGACTGTAAAAACGACGTAAAGCTCAATGATAAACTGAGACTTTTGCCTTGAATTTAGTCCGTAAATGGAATATATAATGATTTCGCAGATTTAGTATTTACAGACTAGATCCATTTCGTACAGTTGTCTCTGAAGTTAGATCCTTAGTGGGTAACCCTGTATACAATTAATGGGTAACCCTGTATCCAATTAGTGGGTAACCCTGTATACAATTAGTGGGTAACCCTGTATACAAATATTGGGTAACCCTGTATACAATTAGTGGGTAACCCTGAATACAATTAAGGGGTAACCTTGTATACAATTAGTGGGTAACCTTGTATACAATTAGTGGGTAACCCTGTATACAATTAGTGGGTAACCTTGTATACAATTAGTGGGTAACCTTGTATACAATTAGTGGGTAACCCTGTATACAATTAGTGGGTAACCCTGTATACAATTAGTGGGTAACCCTGCAAACAATTATTGGGTAACCCTGTATACAATTAGTGGGTAACCCTGAATACAATTAGTGGGTAACCCTGTATACAATTAGTGGGTAACCCTGCAAACAATTATTGGGTAACCCTGTATACAATTAGTGGGTAACCCTGCATACAATTAGTGGGTAACCCTGCAAACAATTATTGGGTAACCCTGCAAAGGGTAACCCTGCAAACAATTATTGGGTAACCCTGTATACAATTAGTGGGTAACCCTGCATACAATTAGGGGGTAACTCTGTATACAATTAGGGGTAACCCTGTATACAATGAGGGGTAACCCTGTATACAATTAGTGGGTAACCCTGTATACAATTAGTGGGGTTACCTTGTTTACAATTAGGGGTAACCCTGTTTACAATTAGGGGGTAACCCTGTATACAATTAGTGGGTAACCCTGCTTACAATTAGTGGGTACCCTGTTTACAATTAAAGGGGTAACCCTGTATACAATTAGTGGGTAACCCTGTATACAATTAGGGGTTACCCTGTATACAATTAGGGGGTAACCCTGTATACAATTAGTGGGTAACCCTGAATACAATTAGGGGTTACCCTGTATAAAATTAGGGGGAAAAGATTGAATTTCATTTACACGTTCCTTTAAAACAAATATTTAAACAAAAGATCCTGTTATTTTTTTTATAGCTTTTATTTCTTTCGATTAAATACAAATTTTTTTTAATTTAAAAACGTTTTATAGAAAACATTGTTCATTAAAGACATAATTGTATTTATAAAAACCTCTTTTTTTACTAAAATCAATTTGTAAAGTTAACCTGTTTAGGGACTATAAGCATAATTTTAAGTGATTCTTCATGCAAAGATAGCAAAGCCTGATTTTTGGTACCCTTAAAACTTAAATCTGATTAATAACGTAGAAGATAACGTCATTTTCTCTGACTCGAATAATGTTTATTTCTGTCAATTTCTCCATTGATTCTTAAAAGCAATAAATGTGCAAGTCACTTTTGCAGAGAAACCACGAATCAAAATAAACAAAATAAACTTGATCAGACAACATTTTTAAGGATACCGTGGTAAATTGGGCAAAGCCAGCTTTGCATGAAGGGTCACTTGAAATTACGCTTCCAGGACAATGTTTTAGGAACTGTTGATAAAATTCCCTATGTCTGGAAAGCATAAGCTGTTTAACCTGGATCCTAAAATACTAAAGGCAGCGCAGAAGTCCGTTAAGAAGACACCGTCGGAGAGGGGAAGTGGCGTTGCCGGTCTTTAACCACACTGGCGGCGAGGGTGGGGTGTTGTGTTGATTGTTTTTAACTATGTTGGCAGAGGAGAGGGAGTTGTGAAACAGTTATTCAACTACGCCGGCGGAGAGGGAGTGGCGTAGCCGGTCTTTAACTACGCCAGCGGTAGAAGTTCTTTAATTACCCCGGCGGAGGTGAGGGAGTTAGGTTGCCGGTCATTGTGTAGACTGTTTTTAACTACGTCGGCAGAGGAGAGGGAGTGGCGAAACAGTTATTCAACTACGTCGGTGGAGAGGGGGAGTGGCGTAGCCGGTCTTAACTACGCCAGCGGAGGAGGGGGTTGCTTAGCAGTTCTTTAACTACCCCGGCGGAGGTGGGGGAGTGAGGTACTCGGTCTGGGGGTTTATTTTGAACAGTTATCCCTCCTCCCCCAAGGGAGGCTGGGAGGGAATGATTAAGCAAAATATCAACTGAGAAGTTTTTTCCCTTATTATTTTATTAGTCCCATTTCCCTAGTTTTAAGATACTGGGGAATAGAATTTCTAGGGAGGAGGGGAGTTGTTCTGATTTTTCAACAAAATACTTCAAGAGTAAAAGATTGTTCCATAGAGAAGGGGTGGTTCATGAATATTAAAATATAATCTCTGGATTGTGATAGCCTCTGTGATTTTTTTATAAATATTGTTCTTTGTGATATATTCTGATAACATTCTTGTTTAAATATTTGTGTTTTTAACTTTTTTATTTTCAGTAAAAAATGTCCCACATACGTGCAGTATTAGTTCCAAGGTTTAATCGTAATATATTAGCAGCTCTGAGATACTCAACGCAAAGTAAGTCTTCAATTTTTGACAGCATTTTCCCGAATTTTGAAATTAATAGCTTTCCCGCATTTTTACTCTTAGTTTTCCAAGAAAAAAAAGAGTTCTTGTTCTAGAAAATCCGGGTTTCTTTTGAATGTTAAAAATTTTCGTGTGTATTTTCTGCACATTTTTCAATAAAATAACATATTCGAATTTTACTTGAATGCAACGGGCATTTCCAAGAATCTCTAGGTTTTTCCAAACTTAATATTCTTATCAAACATATTTTTCGATGCCCTTTCTTGATTTTTCGTCAAAATTATTATTCCGTTCAAAATGTTTTTTAACATTCATTTTACTAATTTTGTTTTGATCGGTTGGAATTCAAAAATCTAAATAATAAAACAAGACATTATTATATATGTTCCCTATAGCCGGCCAAACAGTTGGACCGAATGGGCTGAAATTTGATGATGGAACGCAAGGGTGCCCTGGGGTTAACATAGGCTAAAAATCAAAAAAAAAATTTTTCAAATTTTTTTTTTAATTCCACGGGCAACGCCGGGCCCTTCAGCAAGTAAATTACAAAACTTAAATTTAACAAATATAAACAAAACAAAGCAAAAAAATAAAGCAAACCAAAATTAAAGATATCTTTTTCGGTAGTAAACATTTTTGTTTCTTTTTTATTAATTAAAAACAATTCTGTCCTTATTGAACTAGGGTTTAGTTATTTCCTAAATCTGGTCCAACGACTCCATCTATTTTAGGCGGAGTACCGGGTAGTTCTGATGCTGCTTACAGTAATAATGATATAATTGCGCCCAGGTTAGATCTGCTGCAATCCCTTCCCCCCCCAGACAACGAGCAATATTTAATCTGGAGATTAAGAAAAAGAGTGGATTAAGCATTAATCCCGATATCCACCATTCTAAAGTTCCCAGCTCTGAATTAAGAATTTTTGAAATTCATTGTATAAATTCATTTTTTTTAATTTGTCATATGAATTATATTTACCGAGGAGAAAATGATCTTTTAAGGAGGCGGGGGGTGGGGGGGTGGTTGACTTTTGTTAAAAATAAATAGGACTAAGATTCATTTCATTTCGATGTGGATCCGGATCCTGGATCCGTCCTTTAAAAAAATGAATCAGGATCTTTAAAAAAAATGGATTCATATCCAGATCCAACTGCTCAAGAATGTTACTTATAAGTATTGTACTATGTTTATTGCTTTTAAGTATTGTTTATTTCTTTTACAAAAACAAATTTCCAAACATTTCTTCTTTTTTTGCAGACATACTTGCTTTACTATATGCGAAGGAAGGTTATACATAACGATATATCAGATTCAGAAAGCGGTTTTTAAGCACTGTAAATAACCCCAGAAAGCGGTTCTTAAGCACTGTAAATAACCCCAGAAAGCGGTTCTTAAGCACTGTAAATAACCCCAGAAAGCGGTTCTTAAGCACTGTAAATAACCCTGTTTTATATTTACAGAGTGAGGAACAGAAATCCCATGAATCTTGAGATGATGTGTATTGGCAGGTATTTTTTTAAATTAAAATATTTTTTTAAAGATTTTGTTTATTGATTAAGATCGGGCTGAAAAAACCCGAATGTGTGCAAAACTTGAAACTCGATTAGAAGCCTTAAGCCATCCCTGCAAAATTTGATTTGATTAGATTTGTTGTGACCAGCGGATATTATCAGATTTTTACGATCAAATCTCAGAATTTTTCTTTTGGTGTATTAACAGGCATCCCATCGTGAGCTTAAGACACTTTCAGCCTAAGATCAAAGGCCCTTTTTTCTTCTTTTTTTCTAAAACTTATTTCCACTGTCCCCAAACTAAAGAGTTTATATATATAAAAAAAGTGGAAGATAAGTATATCTTCTCTGGTTCCAGAATCCTAATTAACAAACTTGCGGATTTTATAAAAAACTTTCGTGGATTTTCATTATTTGGTTGTTTAGAAAGCCTGAAGGATTTCAACTGGATAGTGCTCCCAGGAAATATTGGAATGGGTTAACTTTGCAGATCTCTAACCAGCACACTACAGCAGAGGTTGGTATATTTGGTACATGAGGGGGGGGGGCATTTTATATTCGCCCCCAAGGTTGCCAAGAGCGGGGCTGAAGGTTACCGTTTCTGATATGTTTAACCAATGGTAAAATCCGATTTTCTATTTTTTTGCTATTATTATTCTTATCTTTTAGAACTTTAAAAACACTGCTTTAAAGTTCTTGAGCATAATCACTGCCTTGAAATGATCCTTAGCAATGCTTCGAAATGCTTAAAATTATTTTAAGCATTGTATTAAAATGCTTAATAAAGGTTCGGCACTGGACAGGTCGGGTTGTGGCGAAGGCTTCAACACGAGAATGGCCAATCAGGTTTGGTTTTTTTACTTTTTTGGTTTTTTACTTGTTGGGTTCTTTGATTGTTGTTTTGGTTGTTTGGTTCCAAGATATATGGGGGGGGGGGTGAATACAATTTTTAAAATTATCTTTTCTCCTCTCCAAATATTCAATTTTATGGGAATAAACCTAAAAATAATATATTGGGTGAGGGGGGGGGAGGGGAAACAATTTTTAAAAAAGCATCGAAATCAAATCAAATATATTAATAATTTCAAAATTTTATTAGAACATTAAGAGTTTTGTGCTAGAGATTAATTTAGAATTATATTAGATTGATTGATTGATTGATTGATTGATTGATTGTATAGAAAGCAGCTGTATAACCTGACAGATAGTGCTGCTGTGCAAACCGTGGCAAAAATAATCAGTCAAAGGTAATTTTAGATTTATATACTAGATTGGCATTGTCCGATTTACAACGTTACCCTTTAAACCTTAATCAAGGATTTCGTAGATATTCCTATCTTAATAGCGGGAAATTAAGTGCCAAGAATCTACGAGAGTGTACACCAGCTCGGAGAGTACAGTGTACACTGAAACCTTAACTCTACCGTTACTCAATCTTCAGCTATACAAATTAGGGTATCTACCTCATTGATGTCCGGACAATGGTTTAAAGGTTACCGTTGTGAATAGGACATGCCACTTTATAAATGAAAGGTCACTGGAAATTACACTTACAGTCCCCCCTGTTTCCAAAAAGTGAATGTTTGTTGATTTTACAGTCAACTTCTTGTGTGTATATTTCTTTAAAAATCGTTGTTTTTCAACCACCTCTTTTGAAAGTACTTTTTGTTTCCTAAATCCAAATGTTTGTTATGTCTTGCTTAGGATCCTGATCTGTTGGATTCGCCACATTTTGACTCCCCTTGAAACGGATTTTTTTATGTCTAATTTTCTTTTTAATCTATTTATTTCTATTTATCTATTTATTCAATTAATCTCTCTATCTATTTAACCATCCATTAATATCTATTGATCTATCTTCATATCTATTTTCTAAATATTTATCTATTTATCAATCTAACTGTTGTTTATTTACCTTAAACCAGTTCCTGTCCTAATACAGTAAAATGTACACAACTTGAACCCCCCGCCCCCACTCTCCAATTCCACCTTACATATGATACAACTTGTTTTAATAGAAGAAAAAGACTTTACTCAAGTATTATTGATTTAAAAAATAAAAACTTAAATACATCCTTTTTTTTAAATTTGGGTAAAATAGGCTAAAACTCAAATAGTTTTCATTTTTGAACGGATACGATTTAGAAGTTTATTCCACTACAAGGAAGAGCAGAGAAGGCATTCACTTTGATCAAATTACGTGATTTAAGCGTAGATTTTACATAATTTCCAGTTTATTGACATAAATCCATTTTTTCTCAGGATAAGATTCAGAATTTTATTTCTATAATTGAAAAGGCTCCCTATTTACCAAAATATGTAATTTAAACGTAATTTTACATAATTTCCGGTTTAGTGACGTAAATCAATTTTCCTCAGGACAAGATGCAGAAGTTTATTTCTATGATTGAGGAGAATGGAATCAGTCTTCAGGAACCACAAGTGTAAGCATTCTTTTTTTATTTATTTAAAGGGACTGTAGACGTAATTTCAAGTGGCATGTCCGATTTTCACTCTTTACAGCTTTGTATGATCAAAGTTAGTTTAAAACGAGGCAATTTCTTATCATTTCAATAAAACGTAATTTGCCAGCTTCTTTATTCAAATTAAGAGCTAGGAGTGAATGTATAGTAGTATCCCGTCTACGGACCGATGATGAAGAATACTTCTAAGGTCGATCTATCCATTTAATATGGTAGAGTACTGTACTAATTAATTCTATCAAACATCATTTCTTAGAAAATTGACTATTTTCAAGAATTATTTCTCTATTGCGCATTGCTGCATGCTTCAGAATATGGCAGGAAAATGTAAGAACAAATGAATATTAAATAAGTAAATAAATTAAAGTGACAATCCTTGTGATTTCAACTCCCCTTTCAACCTTTACTTGGCCAAAAGTCGAGTTCATCCTTTTTTACCCAAAAAGAGACTGTAGGGACATTGTTCTTTTTTAACAACAATATCTTGCTTATTGTTTCTCAGATAGGGTACCGTTGTGAATTGAGCATAAACACTCAGGAGCTCACTTAAAATTTAGTCTTTTGTCATTTTGATAATGAAAAATACTGTTTCAGGTATGAAGCTGAGAATCTGCACAGAAATACATATTACAGCCTGGACAAGGAGAGAGTTAAACCCTGGACTATACTTGAATAGAACTGTATTAAATACATATTACAGTCTAGACAAGGAGAGAGTTAAACCCTAGACTATACTTGAATAGAACTGTATTAAATACATATTACAGTCTGGACAAGGAGAGAGTTAAACCCTGAACTATACTTGAATAGAACTGTATTAAATACATCGACCCCTACATACGAAGACTACTTTTAGACTCGGTTTCAAATAGTCTAATTAACATGAAACACAGCAATTTTGCAGGGTGCAACTACAGTGTACAGTGTACAGTGTACAGTGTACAGTGTACAGTGTGCAGGGTATAACTACAGTGTACAGTGTGCAGGGTACAACTACAGTGTACAGTGTACACTGTGCAGGTTAAGCAACAAANTACAGTGTACAGTGTGCAGGGTATAACTACAGTGTACAGTGTGCAGGGTACAACTACAGTGTTCAGTGTACACAAACCCAATTAACCTTAATAAATTTATTTTCAAGCGACTTGTACAATTATATGCTTTATAGCTCCAACAAATAAAACTGTTAAAACGCTGTCCTCTTTTTTTCCACAGTTTTATGGGTCTCACTCGTTTTCCCATCTTTAATTTATTTAATTATTAAATTGAATTTTATAAAGATTATTCTCTTTCAGACAAGATGGGGGAAGATGAATTCCCAGAAGGACAGAAAGCGCACAGGTGATTGATTGATCGATTGATTGATTGATAAATTGATCGATTTATTTATTGAATTGATAAATTGATCGATTTATTTATTGAATTGATAAATTGATCGATTTAATTATTGAATTGATTGAAATTACTGAGTTGAGTAAGACGATCTATAATTAATTGATCTAATAATTTGTTTAAAGGGACCGTTCACTTATTTGGGTAATTTCATGGTAAGCTAATTATCCTACTAGCTTTTCTTTTAGTCTTACTTTTCAAAGATATCTATGACCGGAGAAATTTGACAATAAAATCTAAAATTATTATATTTTAATGACATTATGTGTCAGCCAAAATATGAAAAAAATATTTAAACTTATGATTTTAGAATAAGCAAGAAATTAACGTTTTTTGTGTTCAAACATGATTCAACAAATTAAATGTTCATACCTTTGCGTTGGAATTCTGAATGATAAATTGGCTTTTTTTCAGGCCACAGTTGTCTTTGAAAATTATAGCTAATAGGCTATTTAGTTTACCCTCAAATTACCCAAATAAGTGAGCGGTCCCTTTAATATTAAAATTATTGATTGAGGGATGGATAAATTAAAATATTAATTTACAAATTCATTGTAGATTTTTCGGTTAAATAAAGATATTAAATAATTGATTGATTGAATGAATTGTTATTTAATCTTTTGATTAATTGATATGTTTGATTGAATAATTAATTGAATTAAGATTAAGTTAATTGATTGGTGTGTAGATTAAGTTTTTAATCGTTTAATTTGATCAGTGTAATAGTAAACTCTTGTACCGTACAGTACAGTTCACTACTGTACCGTACATTATAATGCACCCTCGTATCATACAGTACAGTAGTATACTCGTGTAGTGTACAGTACAGTAAGAACCCGTGTACTGTACAGTACAGTGGTACACTTGTACCGTACAATAGTACCCTTTTTGTTCTGTACAGTACACATACACAATATCTACAGGTCTGTACCCTATAAATTTGTACAATGCCTGAAATATACTGTATTACAGGAAGCGAAGTGCTGGAAAGAAAGCTGAGAAAAAGAAAGTTAAAACTCCTATTCAGAAGGTTGGAAAATATTTGGGAAAAAATTACTGAAAATTTAATTTCTTATTGATTTCCCCCCGAATATTTACACAATATGATGACTGTTTTACCGATTGGTTGATAGACTACCTGGCTATTTGACGAAATGATTAAGAGACTACCTGACTATTTGACTAAATGATTAAGAGACTACCTGCTATTTGACTAAATGATTAAGAGACTACCTGACTATTTGACTAAATAATTAAGAGACTACCTGAATATTTGACTAAATGATTAAGAGACTACCTGGCTATTTGACTAAATGATTAAGAGACTACCTGGCTATTTGACTAAATGATTAAGCGACTACCTGAATATTTGACCAAATAATTAAGAGACTACCTGACTATTTGACCAAATGATTAAGAGACTACCTGACTATTTGACCAAATGATTAAGAGACTACCTGACTATTTGACCGATTGTTTAAGAGACTACCTGGCTTTTTGACCGATAATTTGACCAATTGATTGAATTGATTAAATTGATTTACAGAAACTGTTCTGCTCGACCAACTATTTAATGGATCATTTTTCAGGATGCAGAGAAGCAGAGAAATCCCAAGGCGTTTGCGGTTCAGAATATAACAAAGGTAAGTTATGCTTGTGTTTGTACTGTATAGTGTGTACTTTGTAACTTATACTTTGTACACATGAGTACAGTGTACTAGCAACAGTGTGCAATGGACTGTGAACTATAGTACAGATATGCTATAAATCATATTAAGGTGGAGTGATGTGTAAGGCACATGGCATTTAATAAGTATAAGCTAGTAATCCGGAATGGCATGTAAACTGTAAGGTGTATGGCGGCTGTCTATAAATCAAGGTGTAATTGAGGTGTAAGGCGGATATTTAATGATCCAAATTAAAACAGAAAAATGTGTAATCTATAATTGCGTGTTTAGCTTTTGGCACATGGTAGCTTAGTACCAACACACAGAAAGGTGGGACTGTATTAAAGATAAATGCAGGTATTTTATTATGAAAACAGCGTGTAAGGCCTAAGCGGATAAACCAAATGGCGTTTACGGCGTTGGACAGATATTTTTAATGTACATTTAAGTGATAAGGTGTAAGGTAGATACTTTGTTAAGTATGTGTAGGCAGAACAGTGTATAAGGTTTTAGGAGGATATTTATTTAATACATTTAGACGGAATGACATGTAAGACAGATTTTTAACAATATTTTTCTAGGCGGAAGGGTGTGTAAGGCGTAAGGCATATATTTTATGTACTACATCCATTCGGAAGGGCGTGTAAGGCAAAAGGCAGTTTTTATATCAACTTCATTTAGGTGAAATGATGTGTAAGACGTAAGGCAGATTTTTTATAAACTAAATCCAAGCGGAACGGTGAAAAGTGTGAGGCGGATATTTTATGAACTATATTTAGACAGAACAGCATGTAAGGCGCAAGGAGGACATTATATAAACTAAATATAGGCGGAAAGGCGTGTAAGGCATAAGAAGATATTTTATAAACTATATTTAGGCGGAAGGGTCTGTAAGGCGTATTGTATCAACTATATTTAGGTGGAATGGCGTGTTAGGCTTAAGGAGGATATTTTAACAACTATATTTAGGCGGAACGCCGTGTTAGGCATAAGGAGGATACTTTAACAACTAGATTTAGGCGGAACAGTGTGCTAGGCAGAAGGCGGATATTTAAACAATTATATTTTGGCGAACGGCGTGTAAGGTATAAGGCGGATATTTAAGCAATTATATTTGGGCGGAACAGTGTGCAAGGCAGAAGGCGGATATTTAAACAATTATATTTAGGCGGAACGGCGTGTAAGGCGTAAGGAGGATATATCTGAGAAAAGAAAGCATCAACCCGTGGTTGACCGTACACCCCTGGAGCCACCACCAATTATTGTTGCTATTGTGGGACCTCCTAAGGTATAGTTGTCAAGGAACATTTAGGACCAGAGGCCGAATTTAAAGAATTTAATCCTCACCGCTGAACCGGCAAAAACCAGTTCCAATTGAGCGCCGGCTTAGATCTTAAAAAACTGAATACAATTTTAAGTGGAACCAACCATGTTTGAGCCGCATCTAAAAGTTGAGACGCGGCTCAAATTCTTAAAATTCGGCCTCAAATCTATTAACGATTTAGGACCAGAACTATTACCAACTTAGGGCAAGAACCATTACAAATTTAGGACCAGAAATATCACAAATTTAGAACCAGAACCAGAAGTAATTTAGGACCAAAACCAGTACAAATTTAGGACCAGAACTATTAAAAATATTGTAATTTGTGACCAGAAAAATTACCAAATTTTATATTACTATTGACCATAGCCTCGATCTTGACCTTGACATTGACATTGTCCTTTACCTTGACTTTGGAATTAACTTTGACCTTGGCCTTGACCTCAACCTTGACCTTGACCTTGACCTCAACCTTGACCTTGGCCATGACCTTGACCAGAAATTTGACCTTGATCAGAACCTTGGTCTTGATCTTGTTCTTGTTATTGACATTGACTTTGACCTTAGCCTTGAAATTGGCCTTGAAATGGACCTTGAACTTGGTCTTGATCTAAATATTGACCTTGTCCTTCAGCTTGATCTTGATCTTGATCTTGATCTTGATCTTGATCTTGATCTTGATCTAGGTTGGGAAGAGTACCCTTCTTCAATGTTTGGTGAGAAACTTCACTAGGCAAACTCTCAACAATATTCAGGTACAATCATATCCCACCTCAATCCATTTATTTATCCATCAATCGATTTATTTATCCATCAATAAATAAACAATGTTTATCCGTCTATTTTATCTATTTATCCATTTATCTATCTATTTATCCACTAATCCATCTATGTATCTATCCATCTACAAATCCATCAATCTATCTTTCTATCTATCTATCCATCCATCTATCCATCTATCTAGGGTCCAGTAACAGTAATATCTGGTAAGAAGCGAAGGCTAACTCTGATTGAGTGCAACAATGATATCAACTCTATGATCGACGTGGCCAAGGTTATATTTTATATTATACTAGCTGAAGGGCCCGGCGTTGCCCGTGGAATATTTTAAAATCGAATTTTGAAGAAAAAAAATTTTTGAAGAAAAAAAAATAAGAATTTTTTTAGCCTATGTTAGCCCCGGGTTTTATTCTATAGAAGACTAGCTTGGGAACCCAGTGTTGCCCTGGTTACTCATAGTTACTTCCGCCGTTTACCCGCACTTGGTCGTAAATTACGGTTTTAGCCATTTTTCCCAATAAAAGTCGTCCCACTCAACTAAAAAACCACGCTAAGAACATTCCCGTGGCTCTTCCGAGTTCCCCAATCAAATAAGCAAGGGGTTCCAGAGTTATGATCGGACAAACAAACAGAGATTACTACTTTTTATATAAAGATTTTTTATTTATTTTGAATCTAGGCTGAACTGAATATATTGAATCTAGGCTGAACTGAATATATTGAATCTAGACTGAACTGATTATTTTGAATCTAGACTGAACTGAATATATAATATTGAATCTAGACAGACTGAACTGAATATATTGAATCTAGACTGAACTGAATATATTGAATCTAGACTGAACTGAATATATTGAATCTAGACATGAACTGAATATATTGAATCTAGACTGAACTGAATATATTAAATCTAGACTGAACTGAATATATTGAATCTAGACTGAACTGAATATATTAACCAAGGCTCCCAGTTTATCAAATTATGTAAATTAAATGTAATTTATTAAGTAACTACGCAAATATGGCTGAAAAGAATTTATTAAATCTAGGCTGACCAAATGTATTGACTCTAGGTTGCAGATCTAGTTCATGATTGTGGAGGTCATGGAGGACATTAACATTCATGTACTTAGCGTAAGTGAAACGCATCTGAGACAGGGGTCAAATGATGATCTTGCTTATCTAGACAAATTCACATGGTACTCCAAGGAGAGACTTGGAAAAGAAAGGAAAGGTGGGGGAATACTAACCATAATTAAGCCAGGCCTTAACCATTCACGGTATGAACCCCCGCTTCCAGTGCATCCCTACTTGGATAATGAACGAGAGTGGATACTAATACATGCCTCCAATGGGAGGTTGATACGGAACTTTGTATCAATTAACGGGTTGAGAATCGTTAATGGGGATGCAGATCATAGACTGAACTGATTATTTTGAATCTAGACTGAACTGAATATATAATATTGAATCTAGACTGAACTGAATATATTGAATCTAGACTGAACTGAATATATTGAATCTAGGCTGAACTGAATATATTGAATCTAGGCTGAACTGACTTTATTGAATCTAGACTGAACTGAAAATATTGAATCTAGACATGAACTGAATATATTTAATCTAGACTGAACTGAATATATTGAATCTAGAATGAACTGAACATATTGAATCTAGGCTGAACTGAATATATTGAATCTAGGCTGAACTGAATATATTAAATCTAGACTGAACTGAATATATTGAATCTAGACTGAACTGAATATATTAACCAAGGCTCCCAGTTTATCAAATTATGTAAATTAAATGTAATTTATTAAGTAACTACGCAAATATGGCTGAAAAGAATTTATTAAATCTAGGCTGACCAAATGTATTGACTCTAGGTTGCAGATCTAGTTCTTCTACTGGTTGATGCTAGTTCATATATATTAACTCTAGGTTGCAGATCTAGTTCTTCTACTGGTTGATGCTAGTTCATATATATTAACTCTAGGTTGCAGATCTAGTTCTTCTACTGGTTGATGCTAGTTCATATATATTAACTCTAGGTTGCAGATCTAGTTCTTCTTCTGGTTGATGCTAGTTCATATATTTTAACTCTAGGTTGCAGATCTAGTTCTTCTACTGGTTGATGCTAGTTCATATATTTTAACTCTAGGTTGCAGATCTAGTTCTTCTACTGGTTGATGCTAGTTCATATATATTAACTCTAGGTTGCAGATCTAGTTCTTCTACTGGTTGATGCTAGTTCATATATATTAACTCTAGGTTGCAGATCTAGTTCTTCTTCTGGTTGATGCTAGTTCATATATTTTAACTCTAGGTTGCAGATCTAGTTCTTCTACTGGTTGATGCTAGTTCATATATTTTAACTCTAGGTTGCAGATCTAGTTCTTCTACTGGTTGATGCTAGTTCATATATATTAACTCTAGGTTGCAGATCTAGTTCTTCTACTGGTTGATGCTAGTTTCGGGTTTGAGATGGAGATATTTGAGTTCCTCAATATTTGTCAAGTTCATGGTTTCCCCAGGTAATATATTGCCTCTTTTCTCTATTTTTCCTCCTCTTCTTTCTCTCTTTCCCTTCTCTACTCTACTTTTGAACTATCCTTTCCCTCCTTTTCCTCGCATCCTTCATATCCCCCCCTTCCTTCTGCCCTTTTCTTTCGTTTCCTTCCCTTCTCTCCTTTAGACCTTCTCCCTTCTACTTCCCAACCCTTTTCTCTCCTGTTTTCAGACCTCCTTTATTCTTTAAACCTATTTCCCCTCTTTCTTCTCCCCTAACACAATAACACCCCTCTCCTATTCCCCCTATTCCTATTCCCAAATTTTAAACCTATTCCCTCTCTTTCTTCTCCCCTAACACATTTACACCCCTCTCCTTCCCTGCTGATCTTCATATCCACTCACTGACTTTATGACTTTTCTAAATTAAGATTGAAATATTGAAAGTTTTTTGCTGAACATTTTGATTGATTGATTGGTTAGTTAATTTTTTGATTGATTGATTCATTCATTTATTCGTTGATTGATTGATTGGTTCATTTTTTTTAAATTGATTGATTTTTTATTTTTTTGATATGTTGATTCATTAATTGATTGATTGATTGATTGATTGATTGATTGCTTTAAAGTGAATTTAATGAAATTTAATTCTTTTTGTTTCTAGAATAATGGGTGTTCTGACGCACTTGGATACCTTTAAAAATAACAAGGTACAAATACAATTTATATTTTATTTAGAATTTTAAAAAAGTTTTTGAATTATTTTTTGTTATTTTTTTAAACTTTGCAGGGATTACAGAGAACCAAGAAGAATCTGAAACACAGATTTTGGACTGAAGTTTACCAGGTCAAATTAAATATAAATTTTAAAATCGCCTTTACCTTGTATTGAAAGTAAACTATTATGCCTGCAGAATTTGTCCACACACTTGGGCCTCCTCTACTCTATTTCACTTAGAAGGAAGAATTGTTTTAAATATAGATTTATCTCAAACTGAAAAAAAAACATTTTTTTAAATTCAGGGTGTCCCAAAAAAACTTTGCAGTAAGGTTTTTGGGTGCTGACTGTTAAGGGAACAAATTTCATTTAACTTTTGACAATCAAGGATTTGACACTGAAACACTTTCTTAGTTTATATGAATGTGAGTCCGGGCTATCTCCCTTACCTTGTATTCAAATTGAATTATTATGCCTGCACCCCTAAAATTAATCTCAAACTGAAAATACTTTTTTTTCAAAATACAGGGCGTCCCAAAAAACGTTGCAGTAGGGGTTCGGGATGCTGAGGGAACAATTTACATTCAACCTTCACAATCAAGGATTAAACAATGAAACATTTTCTTAGTTAATATGAATGGCAGTCAGGAATATTTTTTAAAAAAATACTTATTTTGAAAATCTAACAAAGGTTTGAACTAACGCTGGACTGACTCCTGATCTGAAACTAAAACTGGTCTGATACCTGATCTTAAACTAAAGTAGTCTGATACGTGATCTTAAACTAAAACTGGTCTGATACCTGGTCTTAAACTAAAACTGGTCTGATACCTTGTCTTAAACTAAAACTGGTCTGATACCTTGTCTTAAACTAAAACGGGTCTGATACCTGGTCTTAAACTAAAACTGGTCTGATACCTGGTCTTAAACTAAAACTGGTCTGAATGTTTTCTGATCCATTCACTATCTTATCCATTTGTTATCCGATATTAAGATGTCTTATTCTGCTCTAGGTTGAATAGTAAGTGTGACCGTAAGGTGTCTCTGTACGGTTATCTCAGGGGAACTAATATAAAGAAAAATTCACATCTACATATAGGTATGTATTTCTTCAGTTTGTCGAACCTAATGTGATTAAGAAACTCATATTATCCTTAATTTTCAAACCCCTTAAAGGGTTATATTTAAAATAGGCAAATATGTTAAGATATTTTTTGAATATGCTACATTTTTAAAGTAAAATTGAGGGATTTTTTTTTTTACATTTGGGAATTGGATATTTTAAAAATTTACATTTGGGTAAAAGTAACCTTTCAGAAAGCGCCTGAAGATTCAAGCCTTGACTCTTGCCTGGCCATCCTGGCTTGATTTCTTCAAAACATGTTCCTGTGATGCCCTGCCAACCATAAAGGTTGGTCGGTTTGATGAGAGCTTAATCCTGACTTCAGTGGAACAATTGTTGATCATTTTATTTATTTATATTTATTTTTCCAGCGGGAGTTGGGGACTTCCAAATCTCAGACATCAGTTTCCTGCCTGATCCTTGTCCTCTACCTACGGTATGTTTTTCTTTTTTAACCGCACAAACCATGTAACGTTACTATCTGTAATGCATATTGTTTCCTACAGTTTGTTTTTCTTTTTTTACCCTTCAAACCAAATAACGTTACCAACTGCAATGCATAGAATTTCCTACAATTTTTTTTTCTTTTACCCTGGAAACCAAGTAATGTTATTAACAATAATGCATACTGTTTCCTATGATTTTTTTTCTTTTTTACCTCGCGAACCAAGTAAAGTTACTGACAGTAATGCATATTATTTCCTACAGTTTTTTTTTACCCCACAAACCAAGTAACGGTTCTAACTGTGATGCATACAATTTCCTTTGATTTTTTTTTTACCCTTCAAACCCAGTAGAGTTATTAACTGTAATGCAGCCATTTCCTATGGTTTGTTTTTCTTTTTTACCCTGCAAACCAAGTAATGTCACTAACTGTAATGCAAAGAATTTCCTACGGTTTGTTTTTCTTTATACCCCACAAACCAAGTAATGTTACTAACTATAATGCGTACCATATCCTACGATTTCTTTCTCTTTTTTACCTGGAAAACCAAGTAATGTTACTAACATAAGTGCATACCATTTCCTTTGATTTTTTTTTACTCTTCAAATCCAGTAAAGCTATTAGCTGTAATGCAACCATTTCCTATGGTTTGTTTTTCTTTTTTACCCCGCAAACAAAGTAATGTTACTAACTGTAATGCATACCATTTCCTGTGATTTCTTTTTTTTTACCCTGCAAACCAAGTAACATTACTAACAGTAATGCATACCATTCCCTCGGGTTTGTTTTTCTTTTTTACCCCGCTAACCAAGTAACGTTACTAACTGTAATGCATATTGTTTCCTACAGTTTCTTTTTCTTTTTTATCTGGAAAACCAAGTAATGTTACTAACAGTAATGCATACCATTTCCTTCAAGTTTTTTTTTTTTTTTTTACTCTTCCAACCCAGTGAAGTTACTAACTGTAATGCATACCATTTCCTACAGTTTGTTTTTCTTTTTTTACCCTTCAAACCAAATAACGTTACTAACTGTAATGCATAGAATTTCCTACAATTTTTTTTACCGTGCAAACCATGTAATGTTATTAACAATAATGCATAATGTTTCCTATGTTTTTTTTTTTTTTTACCTCGCAAACCAAGTAACGGTACTAACTGTAATGCATTCAATTTCCTTCGATTTTTTTTTTACCCTTCAAACCCAGTAGAGTTATTAACTGTAATGCAGCCATTTCCTATGGTTTGTTTTTCTTTTTTACCCAGAAAACCAAGTAATGTTACTAACTGTAATGCAAACCATTTCCTAAAGTTTGTTTTTCTTTTTACCCCGCAAACCAAGTAATGTTACTAACTGTAATGCATACCATTTCCTATGATTTCTTTTTTTTTTCCCTGCAAACCAAGTAACATTACTAACAGCAATGCATACCATTTCCTACGGTTTGTATTTCCTTTTTAACCTACAAACCAAGTAACGTTACTAACTGTAATGCATACAATTTCCTACAATTTTTTTTTACCCTGCAAACCAAGTAACGTTACAAATGTTAATAATTAATTCATAATGATACACCTTAACATAACCTAATGTTACTAACATAATTTACTTATGATTGCATTACAGAATGTACCTACAGTTTGTACTTCTTGTTTTACCCTGCAAACCAAGTAACATTAATTCATATCATTACAGTAAAATAATCTAACATTGCCAACAAAAGCTTACATTACAGGCGTAACTGCAGTTTGTTTTTCTTGTTTTACCCTGCTAACCAAGTAACGTTACTCATGTCAATAACCTAACAATAGCAATGTAATTAATATAAGATTACACAAGAGAACGTAACTACAGAATGTTTTTCTTCTTTAATCCCAGCAAACCAAGTAATTTCATTGCATAATGTACAGTAACATCCTTACTATGATAATATATAAGGTTATGTTTAAAAATAAACAAGATATGAGAAACAAACGACAAACAGAAGAAAATCAACAGTGAGAAACTAAAAAAAGTTTGATTAATAAATGAAAACGACATGTAACCAAAAAATAGTTTTACAATCATAAAAATTCTTTAAACTAAAATAATTAGAATTTTATTTTGTAGGAGGTAAAGAAGAGACGTACATTGGTTGAGAAGGATAAATGTATCTACGCCCCTATGTCAGGGGTGGGTGGAGTAGTTTATGACAAGGACGCTGTATACATTGATCTAGGTTAGTTTATACTTTACTATGTAGTGTGTGTGCTATACTGAGTTAGTGTGTGTACTACATTTTACTGTGTAGTGTGTGTAAAGATATTTTTTCTCACTTACATTTGTAATTTATCTAAAACATATCACAAGCTGCAAACAATATCTCAAACTCGATTTTGTAAGTTCACTTTGAGATTGTAATGTAAAAAGTACGGCATGTCCCTAAAACTCTGATTGATTTACTGATTGCTAGTTGATAAAAAAATCTGAAAGTAGTGAATGAAAGAATTTGATAATTAATAAAAAAAATCATATTTTTCTCAAAATTGTATCAAAGAAAAGTTTGGAACTGGTGCAAGATTGATTTAAGCACTTTATAGATTGGGTGGATAGTTTTATTGAAAAGTCGTCCCTCCCCCCCTCTCATTTTTTGAAATTTTGCCCATATAAGTTAGGTATGCTTGCATGGAGCTCAAAAATGTTTTTAGGGTTCGGTTTATTTTAGGGAAAAATAAATAAATTTGTCCAGGTAAAAAGTATGAAAAGGATTTTAAAACTTGCCTTTTGCTGTCCAATTCTCCCCCCCCCCCCTGATCTTTGTAAATTCCCTCCCTCTTGATAATTTAAACCCCATTAAGAAGTGTCCCAATAGTTTTGGGGTTATTTAAAAGGTGGAAATATATTCCAGGAGGAAGCCATTCTTATGCCCGAGCTGAGGCTGATAAGGACGAAGAAGAAGTTCATGTTGCAGACCTTGTCAAGAATATTATCAGGGAAATAAATAAACTTATCAGACGCTATGACAGTTTTAGCCACCATGACAGTTTTAGCCGCCATGACAGTTTTAGTCTCCATGACAGTTTTAGTTGCCATGACAGTTTTAGTTGCCATGACAGTTTTAGTCGCCAAGACAGTTTTAGGCGCCATGACATTTTTAGTCACCATGACAGTTTTATATGTCATGACAGTTTTATATGTCATGACAGTTTTAGTCGCCATGACAGGTTTTATGTGCTATGACAGTTTTAGGCGCCATGACAGTTTTAGGTGCCATGACAGTTCTAGGTGGCATAAAAGTTGTATTATGACAGTTTTATGTACCATGACAGTTTTAGGCACCAAGTTTAAGCGATGACACAAAATCAAGTTTCAATTAAGTTTATTATCGTTCTGCTTAGCTCTGAATTAAGTTTAAATGAGAAACTGGAGAGAAGTGAACTTAAACTTTTTTCATCCTCAACCCCCTTCACATCACAGGTATTCATTTGTTCATCCATTCATTCATTCATTCATCCTTTTATATTTGCCATTAAAAACAAATATTCTTTCATTTATTCATTCATCCTTGTATTCTTTAATTCAATATTACCTTAATTAATTTATCCTTCAATTCAATATTCACTGAATCCGTTATTGTATTAATCCTTTAACTCATTAATCCTTCAAAAAAAATTGTAATCCTTTTGTTCATTAATCCTTCAATTTATTAATTCTTTAATACATTAATCTTTTAATTCATTAATCATTTAATTCCTTTATTTATCCACTTAAAAATGCATTTAATGGTAAATATGTTTATTCATTCTTTTTTCCACAGAGCCTCAAAAATACTCTCTCCCCCCCCCCATGGTGGCCTAATCTTGAAAATACTACACCTCTTTAATTGTTCTTGCATTCTCTTGTTTGAATTAATTTATTTTCAATAACTCATTCCATATTATTCTGATGTATTGCAGGAGCATACTGAACGTATGGAGGTCAATATTGGAGGACGTAGGAAGGTTAAATTCCAGGACAACAAAGAGGATGTGATACAAGAGGACGTGGAGGAAATGGTAGGAGAAGATGATGTAGATGGAGAGGATTCAGAAGATAACATTGAGGAGGAAGAAGAGAGCGTGGAAGAGGAGGACCACGAAGAAAAGGACGAGGAAGAGGAGAATGAGGAAGAAGAGAATGAGGAAGAAGAAGAAGAAGAAGAAGAGGAGGATGATGATAAGTCTTTGTCTCTTGGCAAACGTAAGTCTGAAGACAAAACAAACAAAACTGTTAAGAAGCTAAAAACCTGGAATCAGCCACCTAAAACCATCAGTGATATTAACGCAGCCATTCTCCAGGAAATCGGAGGCAGTGCTTCAGATGGGGATTCAGATGAGGACATTGCAGAAGGAAATGACGACAATTTAGTGAAATCCGAAGAATCTTCAGAGGTAAGAAAATCCTCTGATTCTGTGAAATCTGGTAGATTCCATCATCGACTCGCCACTGATAAAGATACAGAGGCGCACAACAAAGTGACACAAGCTTTGTCAAAAATCAACCAGAAGGAACAGATGGAAGATGAAGATGAATCAGAGGAAGATGAAAATGAATCCGAAGAAAACGAATCTGATGAAGAGGATGAAAGTGAAATGGAAGATGAAGAAGGCTCTAGAAGCAGAAATGGTAAGTTTTTAAAAAGCTATATTTTTTTTATTCTATTCATTTGATTTGTTTTTAGAGGGTGACTCAACTGATGAAGAAGAAAAGGACGAAAATGAAGAAGAGGAAGAGGAAGAAGAAGAAGGAGTCTTAAAATGGAAATCAGATTTGGCGGGGAAAGCCAGAGATGCTTTCTACGCCAGACAGTCCAGTACAGGCAGTCTGAGGCGGTTAGTATATGGCCATCTCCAGGATGAAGTTGAAGATGATAAAGAAGATGAAGATGATGAGGATGAAGTGGGAGGACTCTTTAAGATAGTTCGACAAAACCAAGCCCAGAAATCTGAAACAGCAAGATTGGCAGATGGGGAGGATTGTTCTTTCTTCAAGGTTGATAATCTTCATGATTGGGAAATTGAAGATATGTGCAATAAAATCAAGGATTGTTTTGTGACTGGTAAGTGGGGCCAGGGTGAGGACGCTGAAGAACTTCTGAAGATGGATGACGAGGATGAGGATGAGGTCTATGGGGACTTTGAGGACCTTGAGACGGGACACTCAGTTAAGGCCGGGATGAAAAGTATAGATGAAGAGGAGGAGGAAGAAGAAGCACCCCGAATAGTTGATTATGGAGGAGATGCTCAAAGAGAAAAGGACAAAAGAAAGGCGCGTATGGAGCGTAAGATCCAGCTGAAACGACAGTTTGATGTGGATTATGATGATGGTGAAGGCGGGGCAAATTCAACCTTCTACGATGATCTCAAGAAAGAAGTTGATGACCAGTCAACTCTGAATCGGAATGAGTTTGATGGTATGGATGATGCACAGCGTGTACTGTATGAAGGATATCGTCCTGGCATGTATGTCAGAATTGAGATACAGGACACCCCTTGCGAGCTTGTAGAGTTCTTCGATCCTTCAACACCTTTGATAATTGGTGGCCTGCTGAAGGGAGAGGACCAAATAGGATTTGTGCAAACCAGATTAAAAAAGCATCGTTGGTATCCCAAAATCCTGAAAAACCGAGATCCTCTTATTGTCTCCTTGGGTTGGAGAAGGTTCCAGACACTTCCAATCTACAGCATATGTGATCATAATATGCGAAGACGAATGTTGAAGTACACTCCAGAGCATTTACATTGTGATGCATACTTTTGGGGACCACTGACCCCACAGGTACAGTCTCTATATTTTGAATTATCTTAGATAACTGAATTTACCAAATTGAGCCATATTTTAATAAAATGTCATATCCAATATTGCGTCTTATCCAAATGCAGATTTATCCTGGAAAAAATGTGAATTATTTAGGGAACAGGTATGATGGCTGTCCAGTCTTTGGCAGAAAAACAAGAAAACTTCAGAATAGTTGCTACTGGAGTAGTTCTAGGTGAATACTGAATACTAAATTATAATAGTTGCTACTGGAGTAGTTCTAGGTGAATATACTAAATACTAAAATATAATAGTTGCTACTGGAGTAGTTCTAGGTGAATACTGAATACTAAAATATAATAGTTGCTACTGGAGTAGTTCTAGGTGAATACTGAATACTAAATTATAATAGTTGCTACCGGAGTAGTTCTAGGTGAATATACTAAATACTAAAATATAATAGTTGCTACTGGAGTAGTTCTAGGTGAATACTGAATACTAAATTATAATAGTTGCTACTGGAGTAGTTCTAGGTGAATACTGAATACTAAAATATATTTTAATAATCAAGATTAAGAAACAAAATTAATGATTCGGTTTTATTCCTTAAAGGGATATTAATGTACACTCCCTTTATATATATTTTGTTTGCAGAAATGGACAAGACCAGCCAGGTTGTGAAGAAGCTAAAACTGACAGGAGCCCCATACAAGATATTCAAGAAAACTGCTTTCATTAAGGTTAAAAGAGTTGTTGTGTTCAACAAAAACAAGTTTTTGTAGTTTATTCAGAGCTCAAGAATATTCTATAATTTCAGGGAAT
>NW_019398299.1:0-17210 GCF_000591075.1 Eurytemora carolleeae
ATAAACTGCACTATATAAACTGCACTATATAAACTGCACTATTTTCAAAACCCATAATTGCTTTTTTTAGTATAAGTAGCTTGTAAATTAACTAGGCGATAGTGGTTGGTGCTTTAATTGCAAATATGGCCTTTTTAATTCGATCAGCTTTTGCCGTCTCTTCGTTTTCCATTAATTTTGAGAATTCTGTTATTTTTAAATTTATTTTTTTTGTCTACAATAATCTTTTCCTAGGTACAACATCTACATTTTCTTCTACATCTCCTGAACCAGCGTCAGAAACAACGTCTGTCAAAGGATATTTGAATTTTTAATCTTAAACATAAAAAATAAATATATGTTTTCTTCCATTTTTTTGGAAGATTTTTCTTCAACGATAAAAGTTCAATTTTTGGTTTTAGGTCCGGCTTTGATATTGACAGGTAATATACAGAGCTTTTTCAGATACAACTAATTCGTGTCTTTGCCACAAACTCAAATTTTCCTAATTCTTAAATCTTTGAAACCTGGAGACGTGTGAACCCTTAAAATTCCAAGCTTAGTTTATATGATTTAAAGATTTGAAGATGATTCTTAGTTTTAAATTTCAAAGATCTACAACATTAGGTTACAAAGATGGATTGAAAAATTTTCTAATATTAGTTTGTCCTTTAATTATTTCAAATATTTACTTAATCATTTTACTTTTTGGTTTTAGCCCCCCCCCTCATTACAAGAAGACTAAACCCAACCAAACCCGCTGACGGTTATTTAACGTCTGAATTGACGCGCAATGCGGAGAATTCGGACGTCTGCAAGACTAAAATTTACACTAGTACCCTTCGTCCTTTACAAAAAGACTGACTTATTTCTCTTTTCTAAATTGATTTCAAAATCATGTTTTAGGGTGTGGTTTGCTATTCTGCTTGGTTTTAATTCCTCTCATAGTTTCTCACTATTGTCCATGTCAGCCAAGGTTAGATTTTTTTGGCCGAAAAACTTTCATTTGATGTTTTTCCCCCTAAGTCTATTCAAAAAACAAAATGAATGGGACTGGGCACAATGTTTGCAACACAGCCGTAAACAATTGTTAAATCGACTATTTGTATTTAAACATAAAGAATAAAGTTTTTATCTTGAAACTTTTAATTTCAAAAACCGTTTACAACGTAGGTTGAATTAACATCAAGTAATAAAGAACATAAACGGACAATACTTTTTATTCAAACCTAAATTACAGGATATATTAAAGATTTTAACAGAGATTATTACTTACATTGTTATGTACATAATAAAATGTCTTCAATCAACAGCTTCAGGAAAACTTTGTCTTCTGTAGAAAATGTTTATCAAAACAAAATTTAACACAAAGGAATTGAGTTTTTGCCACAAACTCACATCTTCTGATCCCAATATCTTTACAACCAGATGGTGCAAACCTTTGATATTTCAAATCTAGATTATTTTATCTATAGGTATTAATAGTTTGAAATATCTAAGGTCTACGACATTGGGTTACATAGATATAGAGATTAGAAAATCAGAGTTTGTGACAAAAACTCAACTCCTTTAGTTAGCGAACATTTTATCAAATAATTTTGTTAAAAGCTAGGTATCTTGACTGTAGTTAAATATATTTATCTAAAATCTAAATTCAAGATTATTGAGGAAATATTCAAGACATTCAATACCCTTTAAAATAATGATTTTAACAAAAATAATATCAAAACACTTTTTAATATTATCAAAATCTGGTATTTGAATTTCAATCAGACAGCAATGATATTGAGTTCCTACCACAAACTTGCCACAAATTTTCTAATTTTAAGCGGCGGTCTCTTCAATGAAAGATTCTTCAAATGGAAATTATCTGTTTTAGGAACAGAGAAATGGACGAACTGTATTCTTTTGCCGGTCGCCATTACAGCAGTGAAGATCAGCTGATTCGAATCACAGAATAGATTGACCCAGAGTAGTTCCTAGAGGGAGAAAACAGCATTTTTGCATTATTATATAGCTATATTTAGTTTTTTAATAAAATAATCATATGGAGCTCTGTAAAGCTGTTCCCGCATATTTTATGGTTTTTTATTCAAAATTGCTAATATTTAGGTACAACATTCAGAATAATAAAACCCATGGAAAAATTGTCAAGAAAACATTCTATTATTTATTAAATTGTATATAATTTAGAAAAATAAACTTTATGTTGCAATGAAGTTTTAAGCACAGATTTTATCTAAGAAAAACACACAAATATTGAAAAATAATGAATAAATTGCTTTGTATATAATCTTAAAATGCCATATATTTAATGTTCTTCTTTTCTGCAAACGTTTTGATAATTTTTAGAAACTTAATGATGAAATATACTCAAGTTTACAACAGTTTTCAAAGAAGTTTTTCTAAGACAAAAATGGTTTTTTGCACATGCAGAGTGACCCAACTGATTTCGTTTTTGTTTTTGATATTTGATAATGAGAAAGATAGAATTAAAAAAGGTCTTACATTTTATGAATTTACTCTTTAAAGTCTAGTTCGACTCTTAATTTATGAATTTTATAAGACATATAATTTTCTGTGCCATGGAAAATGGGACAAAGTAATTGAGTTTTTGTAACAAACTCTGAATTTCTAATTTCAATATCGTTGCAACCCAATGTCGTAGACCTTTAATATTTCAAACTATGAATGCTATTGGATAAATAATGTAAGTTTGAAATATCAAAGGTTTACATCATAAGGTTACAGAGATATAGGTATTACAAGAACTGAATTTGTGGCAAAGACTCAATTCCTTTCATAATATTTCCATCTATTTTGAAGTACAAAAACTGTATGACCACATTTTTGAAATCCCAAGCCTCCTACATGGACAAGATATAACAACACACATAATACCAATACCGACAAAGAATTATTTTAGTACATACAGGGTTACCCAAAAAGGATGAGACTGTAAAGACGACCTTATGATTTTGAAAAGATAGAAAAAGTCTCATCCTTTGTGGGTAACCCTGTATATACTATATAGTATAAAAAATACAAAAATAACAAGATTACAAAAACTGTGAAACTGCATTAAGCTAATATTAAAACAATGTTTAAAGTGTATTAGATGTTGTAAAAAGCAAATATTTTAACACTGTGTCCTATGGTCGATGCGACTGTGACGACGACCTAAAATTTCTGAAATATAAAAATTCCAAGGTTAAATTAAGTCCTTTACCTCAAGTAAAGTGTTTTGGTGGTATTTTTAATGATTGGACAACGAAAGAAACAAGTTAACTGCGTGCAGTGAATCACAAATAAAAGTAAATGGGCAGTGTAAATTCAGTACAGTCGTCTCTTATTTCTCATTCTTTATGGGTAACCCTGTAAGATAAATAGATAGTATGATGTAGTCGACATACATACCTTATTATATCATTAAAATCAAATACATCAACATCAACCCACTTAGTATATTTTGTTCAATGTACACACGGTAGCGCTAGTACGGGTTAACCCCCGGTAGAGCTGTACCCTAATATCCACAGCTTTATTATGTTGCTTTAACCCGATGTAAGAGCAGATATTCTGTTTCTTTATATCTTTGTGATCATAGTTGGGCTTCTGGACTAATATCATATTATTAACTGTCATTAGAGATTCAACATACTCAATTCAAACAGATATCCTGATATATCTGTTTGATTCACCGACAAAGGGTCAAACGACCCAGGGTCAAACGACACAGGGTCAAACGACAAAGGATTGTCGTTTGACCCTTTGTCGTTTGACCCTGTGTCGTTTGACCCTGGGTCGTTTGACCCTTTGTCGGTGAATCATCTGTTTGATACTACAGTTGTGCACTCTAATAAACAGATATCCTGATATAGGCTTTCTGCTTGATACTACAGTTGTGTACTCTGATTCAAACAGATATCCTGATATATCTGTTTGATACTAAAGTTGTGTACTCTAATAAACAGATATCCTGATATATCTGTTTGATACTACAGTTGTGTACTCTAATTCAAACAGATATCTTGATATATCTGTTTGATACTACTGTTGCGTACTATAATAAACAGATATCCTAATATAGGCTATCTGTTTGATACTACAGTTGTGTACTCTAATTTAAACAGATATCCTGATATATCTGTTTGATACAACAGTTGTGCACTCTAATATACAGATATCCTGATATAGGCTATCTGCTTGATACTACAGTTGTGTACTCTATTTCAAACAGATATCCTGATATATCTGTTTGATACTACAGTTACGTACTCTAATAAACAGATATCCTGATATAGGCTATCTGTTTTATACTACAGTTGTGTACTCTAATTCAAACAGATATCCTGAAATATCTGTTTGATACTACAGTTGTGTACTCTAATAAACTGATATCCTGATATATCCGTTTGATACTACAGTTGTGTACTCTAATTTTTGACACTTTTTGACTTTTAAGAAATATATTTTTTTTCTAATTTGTAAAAGTTCTAATAAAAAATGCATTGCGTACTTAAAGGTCGAAAGGCATCGGTGTAATTTAAAAAATGAAAATGCCCACAATTTTGAATTCTGATTTACAAATCTAAAATTTACAATTTTAGAAAAGCCCTTGAAAATATTGATGTAAAAACATGTGTCAATGCATCACGTCGTAAAATTTGGCAAAAACTTAATTGTTAATTTTTTACAGTTTACTATCATATTTTTATGCCACTTCTTAAAACCGGCATGTTATAAATTTTTTAATGGCCTGTAATAAATATCGGGTAACACAATATTCTGTAAACCTGAACTACGTTGTACATCATTAGCTTATAAGTAAAACCCATTATTCATTGGTACTGCGCTTCGAATAGATACGCAGCATGATTAGTATAATCATATGATATATATAATGACGTACATCTTAATTGCGCCTATTTCAACAGTGTTGGATATGCGAAAAGTGATTGTCTTAATCATGTGATATAGATAATGATGTAGGAATAGTAATTACGTCTATTAACTTCAACTTGTAACATATAAACCTCAAATACATCAGTTAATATAGAGACTCTGTACTGATTAATGCGAGAGAGTAATCATGTCCTTAATCTAACAAGAATGAGTTGAAGATCGTGTCCTAGTTGAGGCATTGATAGTTTACGAGATCGTGTCCTAGTTGAGGCATTGATAGTTTACGAGATTGTGTCCTAGTTGAGACATTGATAGTTTACGAGATTGTGTCCTAGTTGAGGCATTGATAGTTTACGAGATTGTGTCCTAGTTGAGGCATTGATAGTTTACGAGATTGTGTACTAGTTGAGGCATTGACAGTTTACAAGATTGTGTCCTAGTTGAGGCATTGATATCTCAAGATCGTGTCCTAGTTGGGATATTGATAGTTAACGAAATTGTGTCCTAGTTGAGACATTGATAGTTACGTGCTGGTGTCCTGGTTGAAATTGATAGCTGACGAGATTGTATCTTGGTTTAGACATTGATAGCCAAGTGAAACTGAATTGTACCTGGATAGATACGTATTAGAAAGAAACCGTTCTGGAGTAGGGTATTTACTTCAGGCCTGCAGTCTTAAAAATTGGGCTATAAACATGAACTGTTTCTGCATTCCTTTACATACATGGCATTTTTCGAAGGGGAGGGAGGGTAAGCTAAACATAGATTTAGATCCAAGCCGTCTTAAGATCAATCGAAAGATAGAGGTAAAGCCGGGTTGAATTCGTTTTCTTAAATTTTTTGAATAACAAAAATTAGATTGAAAATGGAAATGGATCAGAAAACGTATCTGTCTTCTCTGAGCATGTATATTTGCATTTAGTCCGTTCAAAGAAATCTATCATTATCTTTTAAAAAGTTTTGGTTAATGCAAAAATGTTGTTTATATTCAAAAATTTGATGAAATCAATTTGAATTTAACATAAAACAATTATTTCTCCAATTGACAGTACAAATAGAGGGATAAACTCCTCCCCATATTCTCCATGTATTGAGAGTCTGGATCCTGCATCATTTCCTTCCATTTAGCCCAGCTCTTCTCATCCACAATATTCCCACTGTACAGATCCAGCTTGTGATCATCAGCACCTCCTTTCTTCTTGATAGCTGTCTCATTTCCAGAACGTTTCTCATTGATCGTTCTTGATTCAAGGGTGTAAACTCCAATGTATCTTCCAAGATATATTCCAAGATATTCTCCGAGATAGTGAGCACGCTCGTTACCACCTTTCTTCACACCTTTGTTGTTTTGAGCAGAGAGTTGATTGGGGATCCTAATTTCCTTTGCTATGAATTCTAGGTTAGCTTTGATCGCCTCTAAATAAGTTGATAAAAAACAACTGCAAATATCAGGTTTAGGAGGAGCTGTCACTAGAGCCTGATAATACAAAGCAGCTCCTTCCCACATATGGATCATATGCAGATCATGAGCTATACGATCCAATGTGTTTGCATTCATGATCCCATACTCTTCATGATCCATGTTACTGAGAATGTTGTCCAGGGCGAAGAAAGCAGGATTGTCAAAGCTAAAAAATAACATGATAAATTCTTTTTTTTAAGAAGGTCGATTTAAGACTTTATACCTGTTTTTCATTGTGCTGTACGGAGCATTCTCATGCAAATCATGCATCTCACTAAAAACATTTGTGTATGTTTCTATATTTTACCAGTTAAGTTTTAAAAATAATTGAGAATAATTTTTGTAACCTGACTTAAAATATTGTAGATTGAACTTAAAGAAATTGAGTTTTTGCCAGGAATTCAACTTTTCTAATTCCTATATTATTGTAACCTGATGGTGTGAATCTTTCATATTTTAAACTTAGACTATTTAATCTAACAGAATTCATACATAGGTTGAAATATCAAAGGTTTACAAATCAAGTTGCAAAGCTAAAGGGATTACAAAATTAAAGTTTGTGGACAACAATTCAATTCTGTTGTTATCAGTAAAAACAGTGAAACACCCAAAATTGTTATCTAGCTATATAATAAAGCTCTTTGCTCAAATATATATCATATATATATATGTCAGCCATGGCTAGCTAAACTGCTTAAAAGAATGGGCGGATTTTTTTGGGAACCAATGGGTATCCAAAGGGGTAACATAGGCTTAACAAAATTTGAATTTCTTTTCTTCCTAAAAATCGATTTTTTAAAAATTGTTTTTTAATTCCACGGGCAACGCCGGGCACTCAAGTTGGAACAAATAAAATTTATGAATCTGTGGTTACCATCTGTTGAGGTTAACAGTTGGAATACCATTGTCTACAGCTGCCTTCGGATTGAAGAAGTATTGAATCATGTTCAGGGTTAGAGAATGGCTTCCATGAGCTGCAAGTGCTTCTGCATCCTTTAAACCTAGTGGCTCAAGCACCTTAAAATATTTTTTATATAATTTTTCAATAACAGCTTTAACTTTCAGAACCTTAGATTAAAATAATCATCATACAGGGTGTCCCGAAAAATATGGAAATTTATTGACGACTTTGATATCGTCTTTGAAAATAAAAAGAGAATAAAGATATAATGTATGGATAAAAAGAGACTATAGACATAATATATGGATAAGAAGAGAATAAAGATATAATATATGGATAAAAAGAGACCATAGACATAATATATGGATAAGAAGAGAATAAAGATATAATATATGGATAAAAAGAGAAAAAAACATATAATATATGGATAAAAAGAGACTAAAGATATAATATATGCATAAGAAGAGACTAAAGATATAATATATGGATTAAAAGGGACTACAGACATGATATATGGATAAGAAGAGACTACAGATATAATATATGGATAAAAAGAGACTAAAGACATGATATATGGATAAAGAGAGGCTAAAGAATGACTAATATGATATATAATAATATATATAATAAGATATATGGATAAGAAGAGATTGAATAAAAAGAAACCTCTGAACACTGTTGAGAAAAGACTCCGGTTGCATAAAGAAGTATAAGTTGGAGTTTTCTCATCTTTTTTGTATTTTTTAGTTTTCTAAAATAAAATGTTATATATGTTATATACATATATATATATATATATAAATTTTAAAGTTATTCCTGCAGGGTATGACCAACACGGGATATCTAAGAAGAAGTGGGGTTTCCTCCGAACAAATCTGTCGGTAAAAATGAGAAAATTTTCGTTCGTTTTTTGCAAACTTTTAAGCAAAAATGAATTAAGCGAAAAAATGCGAAATATCTCGTTAACCATACCTGCAACAATTGATTTTGCAAAAAATACTTGCGGAATCCTCTGCTCTGAGAGCTCAGCATTCGAAGTTTTATTATATCTTAATTAACAATTTCTCTTCCGTATTTTTTGCGCAAAATTTTCGCATTTTTCCCCCCCCCCCAAAATATTTGCATTTGTTTTTTTCGCGAAAATATATTTTCAATTAAACTAAATCATCAAAATTGCAATTATATTAATCAAGTCAGAATTATTATTAATAATAGAAATTAGAAATATTGCAAATTTAAACAGAATGCACTTTTAAAATATTGGAAGATTTATTAAAAGTTTAAATTTAAAGCCTTATGTTGCCTTTACCTTTCTCCAAGAAAAGATACAAATGATATCAAAACTCTGGGATTGCAGCTATTTAAACCCAGGTCTTTTGTTTCAAGATGTCAATATGATGCCAATATTTTGAAAATTAGTATGACATTGCAAACATTTTAGCTCTCATAAATAACATGCTTGTCAAAAAAAAACCAGACTTTTAATACTTTAGATGGAAAAAAGAGTTCTTTTGACATAAAGAGACTGTAAATGTAATTTCAAATGGCCTTTAAAGAAGGACATCTCTGATTCACAACGGAACCCTTTAACCCCAAAACGGTGTGAACTCTAGAATTTTTATGTCCAAAGCGGGTTTTGAAATTCTTTATAATATAAAATAACTGGCAAACGAAGTGTCAAAAATGAAACAAAGGCGTTTGTTTAGATAAATAAGGAAAACTTGATCAGTGAGGGAGGGGTGGTTGCTCTCAGGGTTTTGGAATTGCTCCCAGGGTTTTAGAATTGCTCCCAGGGTTTTGGAGTGCTCCCAGGGTTGTGGAGTGCTCCTAGGATTTTGGAGTTGCTCCCAGGGTTGTGGAGTTGCTCCCAGGGTTTTTGAGTAAGATGTGAAAATTCATTCGACCGTTTAAAAAGGGTATACTTTAAAATCGAAAATTGAAAAAGTTCTCTGCTAAACCTTTTTATTACTGTTTTTGCTAAGACATTTGCAGGAAAAAATCGCAAATTTCAGTCCAAGTAGCCTGTAGCGATCGTATAGTATATATTCTTAACATGTTTATTCAGAAAAATTAATTTTTTTTGCCTAAACAAAATTTTAATTGATTGTTACCTTTTAATAATATATTTTCAATAAAATGTGGAAATAACTAAAATTGATAAAATCGCCTTCCACCGAACGTATGAAATTTAGTTTTTGGCAAGGAAAATGGTGCATGAAATGTATTTGTAAAAACTTTAATATATAACAAACATAATCTAAAATTGTTTTCTTCAGTTTTTTAATTTCAAAAACAGCTGTTGTTCAAGATTGATTTACTGCAACAATAAAAGAACATCTTTGAAAAGCTATAAATGACAATCAAAATGGAAAAGTACATAATTCTAAAACTAAAATGCTGAATAATATAAAGAGGGAAGTTGTTGTTTGTCTTTTATAAAAGGTAAAACCTAAAAAATGTATTTAAAAAAACACTAAAAGTATTTTTTTGAATCAGGTTTAACTTTTTATGAAAATTTAAATATTTTAAAAGGCATACATAATTTTTTTAAAGTTGTAACAGCCACATGGAATGACAGTATATCTTACTTTCTTGCTTTTTCTTTCTTTTAGTGCGTTTGCCGTAAACTGTTCCTGCAGGTAAATAGTGGTTTTGTTTTTCTGTGGTTTGTTTAATTCTGTTTCCTAAATAAAAATGCAACAACTTATGGTATAACATTTGCGTACAAATCTTATCAGGAAAAGTCTTATTGACAAAGGATATTGATCTTTATTCTATGTAATTAACAACTTTTTAATTTGCTAAATTTAGCTTACCTTGTATTCCTATATGTGACTGAGGGAGGGCGAGAAAGGGGGGGAGGGTGTAGAAAAATGAACGCTAGGGTAGTTATGAATGTATACAGGGGGGTGTGTCCCCTCTGGATGGTTTAGAATAAAAGGCTCCTGTTGACTGAATCTTGTTTACTCCCAAGAATGTATTCAGGAATATATAAAGCGAATAAAACTCCAGGTTAACAATTCAGTGTTCTTCCGACAGTTTTCTGATCAAATAACCAGCAGAGGAAATACAGAAAATACGCAATTTTGAACGTCTATATCTATAAATTATTTATAAAAGTCGTAATCTCTGTTTGTCTACTTGGTTTTGTTGTTGCCAGATATACATCAAATTATGATCGAAGAATTCGTTAAAGGAAGGGTTATATTCTTAGCAGGCAAAGCAGGGTTTCCTAACCAGTATAATTGAATTTAATTCTAATTGCAAATTTATATCATCTGAAAATATTTGCAAAATATCTTGCATAGGTAAAATTGAATTTGATCGACCCCAGCGTATTTCTATACGCTTCTGAATGTGATAGGGTTACTGTTACATCATGGTTATACTTTTCTCTTTTTTTAAACATAACAGTTATTTTAAAATAACGGCCATTTTTCAGCAACAGTTTTAGCATTAAAAAGTTGCTTTCAAGTTGTTTCTTTCGTGCGTTATTTGACAAGGCCCTATACTTTTATAATGAGAAGAAAAAAATATTACATACATAATACAACTAATAAATTCAATAAAATAAGTCCTTTGAATTATTACGATAACTAAAAAACAAACTAAAGAATATTTTATCCATAGCACAGAAAGGGAAATAAAGACACAGAAAGCAAAATATTTCTTAGTAATCATATTTTTTTCCTTTTCATGAATGACTATCTGAACAGTCCGGCGTTGCCCGTGGAACAGAAATTAAAAAAAAAATTGAGAAAAAAATTGAAAAAAAATTTCGATTTTTTTAGCCCGTAACACCCCCCGGCTGCCCATGAGTGTCTACAAAAAATTTCAACCCAATCGGTCTAGCCATTTGGCTAGCTATAGGCAACATATATATATACGAATGTCTTGTTTTATTATATAGATAATGCAAGTTTAATAAATCTACATTTGGAGATAATGATTTTTATGTTTAAATTACCTAGAACCAGAATAATTGTATTACTAGGTATACTCCTATAGGCAGGGGCGCATAATAGATGGGGGGTTACATCTTTAGGATGGGGCTCAGACTCCCCCCCCCCCCCCCCGGAAACCATAGTTTGAACCTATCCAAGGAGGGGGGGGGGGGTCAACATCCAATGCATCTCTATGTATTCGCCCCTGCCCCCTGCTTTAATGAAGATAATAATAATACTAAACACGGATCTGGTTTCCATGAAAATTATAGGGAACAGTGTGCCCAATAGTAAAATCAAACTCAATGAGAAGTTTAATTGATATGCACGTCAAACTAAAGTAAATATCACGTAAGATTAAAATCTTTTATGTTTTCAATCATAACTCCTGATCTCTTGAAGAGCTATCAAGAAAAACGAAAGTGTTTTGAATTTCTAATATTTAAAATGGATTTCTTGTACGGCGGAAAATCAAACCTATATCAGCTACGTAAGGTCGCATACATTTTACCTTCTCTGTCTACGGTCTAGCTTGCTTGCAGTTAATAAGGTTGCTAGCAGTACAATTGCAGTTTATAAGGTTGCTAGCAGTACAATTGTAGTTTATAAGGTTGCTAGCAGTACAATTGCAGTTTATAAGGTTGCTAGCAGTACAATTGAAAACATTTCTTGAATTTTTATTCAACGAAGCCAGAAGAATTATATAAAGTAGTAAACTCTGTTTGTATACCTGATCATAATTCATAAACCCCACGTGATATTCATCAAATTTTGGACTTCTGTAAAACTACGAAAATGTTCTTAGCTTGGTTTTAAAATGCTAGGTAGAGTTGATCCACTTTTTTAGAGAAAATTTAAATTTCCAGGCAAAGCTGGGTTCCCAGCTTTTATAGCAAGCCAGGAGTATTCCTGTAGTTCTACTTAATCGAGATTTAAGGTAAGTTAGTCAAGAAGTTCCTGAGTTATGATCGGGAAAAAAGTAGACAGACAAACAGAGATTACAGCTTTATACATTCTAGGCTTTTAGAGCGCTTTGCGCCCGTGTCTATTTCACCTTTTAATTATGGCTTTATCTATGAGCGTCTCCTCTTTGTACAGTATAAAACAAAAACAATGACATTTTTTTGCGCATTTTCAAAATTTTACACAAATAAAATTTTTTTAAAATTTTGATCATTCATAAACCTTCCCTGGGGTCACGTGAGGCCTCACACAAAATTTGGGCCCGATCAGTTCTGCCGTTTTGACGTTTATTAAATACAAACAAACAGACAAGCTAAATATATATAAACTAGGCTTTTAGGGCGCTTCGCGCCCATCTTCTATTTAAATTGTGAATATGTTCTTTTTGTTTACATTTTAAAACAGAGAAGAAAAAAATTTTGCGGATTTTAAAAAAAAAATTCGCGGATTTTCAAGAATTTAAATTTTTTTTACAAAATTAAAAACCTTTAAAACACATTTTTTTAAACATTTATTCATAAACCTTCCCTGCGGTCACGTGATGTCCCACAAAAAATGTGGGCCCGATCGGTTCAGTCGTTTTGACGTTTATTTGATACAAACAAACAAACAGACAAGGCAAATTTATATATAGATAGATAGATAAAAATAATGCAGTGCGTTGGGAATATAACTTTTAAGGACATATATAATTGCTGTGCTATCCCTGTGTGTCGAAAACATAAGAAAAAAAATTAAATACATTTTTAATTATTCTACAGCCCCTTCAAATCTAAAAAGTGAACAGTCTCTTTCTTTCTGAAACTAAATCTATTCCAGAAAACACATAACTAACTTAATTCAACTTTAAGAATGCAGCTCTTCAAACTTTAAATAAACAAGAAATGCATTTTAAATTGAATTTAGAATTAAAAATGCGAATAAAAAAAGAATGTGCACAATTATAATGAAGTACAACATAACAGTTCTGAGCACGTTTTTATAAGAAAAAATTTATAAACATGATTTCTGCAATTCCAATAATTTTGAAATATTGAACAATGTTATGCAATATAAAGTTGTAATCTCTGTTTGTTTTTCCAATCATAACTCAGGAACCTCTGCACCGATTTGCCTCCAATTTTTATTGGGGATCTTTGGAGAACTGCGGGAATGTATTTAGCTTTTTTAAAGATTCTAAGTTGAGTCGAAATTTTAGTTTCTCGGTTAAATCGACGAAGTGATAAACGGCGGGAGAGACTATGACTACCCTGGGAAACGCTGGGTCCCCAAGCTAGTAACGTATATTCTTCTAGCTTTGAAGCTATTTATAATTTTATAATTTATACAAAGGGAGTAATCTTAACAAGTCAATCAACTAAACTTTGAATTTTAAAACTAAGCAAAAAACAATTCCGCCGTTTACCAAGTTACCAAATCAAAATTTAAGCAAATCGGTTAAAGGGTTTATTATTTATGATCGCACACTAATATATATATAGAGATAAAATATATGATAAATACGATGTACATATATCCTGCTAGTTTGAAAGCCATCCCATCAAAATTCAATCTACATCTTAACTAATCAAAACACTGTTCCTTCTGAGGGACTAGTTCAAAAATAAAGCATCACATCTAAAACGAGATTATGAAAATAAGTTTTGGAAATTTTTTGTTTTTTTGTATCTTTCCCCCCCCCCCCCCTCTTTTTCTTTGATGAATGAAGGGGGAGGGGAGGGGGGTCGATTTTTTGTCTCTCTTCCCTTATCTGACTCATAGAAGAACTCGAACAAAAACCTAATAGTCAAAAGAATGTGATTCAAGATACGCAAACTTCAAGATATATATATACGCAGACTAATCTAGGATCTTTCCAGACAATTCAATCCAACATCATTTAGATGCAATACTATATACAGGGTAGGAGTATAGGTGTTTGTCCGTGCTGTTTGTTTGTCACACTCCCGAAACATTTTTCTCATTGCTTGTTTGTCATTGTTAAGGATTTTAGCAATTCTCTTTATACAAAGTTTAATTTTATTGTCATTGTACATTTTGCATTTTTTGTATTCAGACTGACCGTGTCTGTGGTTGTTCAGGTTTATTAGATAAAACAAACAACCAGACAAATAGACAAATAAAAGATGGATAAATGCAGAAGTTTTACGTTTTTCAATGTATTGTGCAAGTTTTAGGTTTTTTTTTAATGTATTATGGAAATTGAAAGAAAATATAGAAAAGAGAGAGAATTAATAAAGAGAAGGAGATACAACAGCAGAAGAGGAGGAGTAAAAGAGAAGAGGAGGAGTAAAAGAGACGAGGAGGAGTAAAAGAGACGAGGAGGAGTAAAAGATAAGAGAAGGAATAAAAGAGAAGAGAAGGAGTAAAAGAGAAGAGGAGTAGTAAAAGAGAAGAGGAGGAGTAAAAGAGAAGAGGAGGAGTAAAAGAGAAGAGGAGGAGTAAAAGAGAAGAGGATGAGTTAAAGAGAAGAGAAGGAGTAAAAGAGAAGAGGAGGAGTAAAAGAGGAGAGGAGGAGTAAAAGAGAAGAGTAGGAGTAAAAGAGAAGAGAAGGAATAAAAGAGAAGAGAAGGGGTAAAAAAAGAGGGAGTAAAAGAGAAGAGAATGAGTAAAAGAGAAGAGAAGGAGTAAAAGAGAAGAGAATGAGTACAAAAGAAGGGAAGAGTAAAAGAGAAGAGAAGGAGTAAAAGATAAGAGAAGGAGTAAAAGAGAAGAGAAGGAGTAAAAGATGAGACAGAAAGTGAGTTGAGGTTGATTGAAGAATGTCCATGTTTTGTTGGTATTCTTGCTAATCGTTATATCACGATCTGTCATCAGCAGAATATTCATCAACAATATTAGAGACNAGAGACTCACCTAGTTATCTGATATATTAACCAGAGTAGTGAACAGCAGAATATTCATCAAGAATATTAAAGACTCACCTAGTTATCTGATATATTAACCAGAGTGGTGAACAGCAGAATATTCATCAAAAATATTAGAGATTCACCTAGTTACTGATATATTAACCAGAGTGGTGAACAGCAGAATATTCATCAAGAATATTAGAGACTCACCTAGTTATCTGATATACCAAACCAGAGTGGTGAACAGCAGAATATTCATCAATAATATTAGAGACTCACCTAGTTATCTGATATATTAACCAGAGTGGTGAACAGTAGAATATTCATCAGGAATATTAGAGACTCACCTAGTTATCTGATATATAAACCAGAGTGGTGAACAGCAGAATATTCATCAAGAATACTAGAGACTCACCTAGTTATCTGATATACAAACCAGAGTGGTGAACAGCAGAGTATTCATCAGAGTGGTGAATATATATTCAGAGTGGTGAAATGTGACATGGATTAGGTAGCGTAACCCAATAAAAGGGACTGTAAGCATAATTTAAAGTAACAGTAGTAGCAAAGATAGAATTAGGTCCAATTTACAACAGTACCCTTGAAACCGTAATCTGATAAAAACCGTCGATTCTCTGCCTCAAAAGGTGTTTATTTCTGTGAATTTCTCCAGTGGTTCTAATGAGCAAGATATAAAAAAGCTACTTTTACAAAGAACCCAAAAATAAAAAAAACATTTTAAATAAACAAAAAAATGGATATCTAATTCATAATTATACTGTTGTAAATTATGCAACGCCCATCTGTGCATGTAGGGTCACTTGAAATTACGCTTACAGTCCCTTTAAAATATAACCGAGGTAATATTTTGCCAAGTGAACAAAATAAAATTAATGATGAACCACACAAACTGTTCATTTGAAGTACCGAACCGACTTTTAAGAAGTTAGAGCAAGTTTTAGGTAATATATATACATTGTACATACATATTTACAGTTTGGACACTATAACGTTATTTATATATAGAGATGCATTGCATAACAATTCACACTCGTGTTCTCCTTCTAGAGTTCACTGCCCCCCTACTTACCCATCCCCATCAAGTAATCAACTCACGCTTATTCACCCTCCCCCGCATACCCACCCCACCCCTAAATTGAATGAAATGATATAAGGTATATACATATTGTAAATATATTGTATATATGAGATGTCAACTCTGATATTTTATTCAAAGTTCGAACAATGCAATCTAGGAGTCTATAAATTCGATTAACAAAGAATAGAGATAATTTTTGTAAAGCCTCAAGTAAACATTATCTGTTTTTATAAAGAAAACAAATTTATCTTTATAATTTTTGCGTAAAGTTTTAATTTACATATTGACCTTTTAATATTTTATGTTTCTGATGTGATATCTCTTTTAAATATTTGTGTACACTGTACATATCTTATATTCTTGTTCCAACCGTGTTTCTGGTTTCCATGGTTTCGTAGATTAAGAAGATGTGATTTAGGATACGTGTGTTGGTGAGTAATCTCCATATTTTTTCTTTAAATCTTAAAGATTTTACATTCTAATCCAAATAAGTTTCCATTTTAACACATGGTGACCTTAAAAATATCCTGCAATTTTAGGGCCTTATGCATTACTTACAATTTTTTCTGTATATCATTATTCACAGAGAGCTAATTGAAAGCGTGTATAAAACATTTAATTTCAGCAGAGGGAATATAACTAGGAATTTAACAAGAAATGTATTAAACCAGTAAAACTTAAATGGTTGCGCTTAGAAGGGGTTTCCCATGGCAGCCATTTTCACATGGATTCAGACTGCGCTGAGCATCATATCATTTCAAGTGTCAAAATTGCTTCGGCATTTAATTTTACCTTACTAATTCACTAATTTATGTAGCCTTAGAACCAAAGAGAATAGAATATATATTAGAGGGGAATTTACTAGAAAAAAGTGTAAAACGGCCATTTTGTTGTACTGTTTCCATACTGCAGGTGTACTTCACATATTTGTGCTTTATAACCTTTTAGGCCCTCATCATTTTATAGAAAATTTAAGATTAATATTTAAAAAAACAAATTATGAAATAGGTTGGTTTCATAATTAACCAATGATCATTTCACATTTCATATTTCATATTATTTCATATTTTATTCAACTACAAAGCACGAGATAATACAAATAAAAAAA
>NW_019398300.1:0-17025 GCF_000591075.1 Eurytemora carolleeae
TCTAATATAAATCAGGTTTATGGTTTAATGAGGAGGAGCCGGTCACAGGAGCACTTTGATTTTAAGAATTTTGCAATCCAAAAATATCAAAAAATAATTAAAATCGTAAATATTTTTCTAACCATGAAAAATATCCCGTTCAAAAAAATATTTCGCTCTCATAAGTCCAATGAAAAATGTCTTGCAATGTTTATGTTTTTACGTAAAAATGTCTTTAAAATTGAAGAAGTAAAAATCAGATGAAAAAATTGACGAAGAGACGGTTTGGGAAAATGTTGAAGAAGCATTTATAATTGATGACCTAAAACCAGGAATACACTTGAAAATTATAAATATTAAACGTTAAAGTTTAAAAAAATCTTTCTAAAGATTATATTTTAAAAAAAGATTATTTTTGAAATGTATAAATTAATAGATTTGTCAGATTTTGTTCGAGGAACCAGACAACGATCTACAATTAGGTCAATTTTTGTAAATTTCAACAAAAAAAACATTTGTTTTTTGGCAAAAATTCAATTTAAAATTTCTTTTATAACAGGAAGAAAAGAAAAGAAATTCTGGAAACAAAAGAAATCGAAGATTCTTCTACGGAAAAAGGAAAATTTATTTTTTTTAAAGTATAATATTCTTGCCAAGATTTTGTTTTCTTTAAACTTCAAAAAAAATTTCCTTTAAATTAAAAAAAAAATATTTAAAGAAGAAAAAGAAGAAGAGGTTAAGCAAGAAATAAGAAATCAGCTACAACAAGATCAAGATCATGACACAGAACAAGAGTTGACAGTACAAGAAGGAAATCTTTCAAAGCAAGAAGAAAAAAGTGTTCTAAAGATTAATGATGGAAAGGAAGATTTTCCTTTGTGTACAATCTACACAGGAGTAGAATTAGGAGGAGAAGATGAAGAAGACGATGAAGAAGAAGAAGAAGAAGAAGATGAAGAAAAAGAAGAAAAGGAAGAAAAGGAAGTAATATGCATGAGACAACCTCCAACACCTGCTCCTAGGTCTATTGGAAGAGCCAAAGGTTGTAATAATGTTCTTAAAACTTATTAACGAACATAGAACTAAATTTGAATTACTTTTTTACTGCGCTGATTTATTTTCGAAGTTGTTTAGGACTAAATGTGAGTGAGCAGCTGGGTTTGAATTTACAAGGCCTCGAAAATATGACTGATGAGGATGATTCAGTTTTTGATGATTTAGGAAAACCATAGATTTTGAAACAGCAATAAAAGAAAAATCTACCTTGTCCATTGAAAAGAAAAATCTTAATAATGGAAAATTTTCTTTTTCCTTCAGATAAATCTAAATTTATTTTCACCCAATTGTTTTCTTCACCCGAGACCGCATTAATTCAAGACTAAAATTTTATCACTATCCCTCAAATCTTTTCTAAAATATTTGGTTTGGGTTTTCAGTGATTAGTTATGATCCACGGTTTGGCAGAGAGTACGTTTACCACCATAGCAGTGACGAGGAAATGGAAGTTTTTTTCAGACCAAGCTTCGATCTTCATACAATTCGAGAAGCTTCGATCGAAGAACTCGAAGCTTTAAGTGATACATCGATAGAATCTTCTGCTTCTTTAAAAGATCAAGAAAGATCTTTGGAAGACGACCACAAAGAATCCAATATTGAAAATCCTCCAGCTGTTCCAATACCTCGAGCACGCAAGATAAATCAAATGAATCAGAGAAAACCAGTTTATCATGAAGAATTAGTTATTTTATCAGGGTTTCTGGAAAACGACCAGTCAGAGATAAAGCAGAATTCCACCATTTGCAATGAAGAAATAACCGGAAATTCAACCACGGCCATTTTTAATGATGGTAAAAGAGCGCCAAACGACGGAGAACTACCTGATGTTGTTAAAGGTACGGAATCGCCGGAACCTCTTGAGATACTTACTGAAGATGATTTCTGGAGTGATGACGAGCTTGAAGAAGCGTTTAAGCATAAAATCCCAACCGAGGATTTCGAATATTCTGGACAAAATCGAGCTGTACAATTTCAAGGACCTGAACAGCACAATGATCAAAATGAGGAAACGATTGAGAAACAACAGTTGTCTGTACGAAAAATGGATTGGTCGGTACAAAAACAAGAAAAATTTATAGACGATGATAAAAGTATTTTAAAAAAACAGAAAGATATTAAAACTGAACCTGAAATGAATACAAATAAATATGAACCACTTAAACATAGTATAGAACAAAAAGAAGTTAACAAGGTACAGGATAAGCATAATAATATATCAAAACCAATATGTGAAGAAGAAGAAATGGAATCCAAAAAATCCCCAAACAAAGATCAATTTGTGGAGAAGAAAAGTAAAATGACACCTAAAGTACAGGAGAATCCCCAAACTGTACTTGAGGTTGAATCATCTGTACAAAAGGAAGATATTTCTGTTCAGCATAACCCCCAAGTCTTTATGAACCCTATAGAGGCACATCATCATGCTAAGATAAGAGATATAATGTTACAAGCCACAGATAATTTCAAACATGTCATTCAACCGCATGAGGAGGAAGAGAATCAAACTGTTCCGAAAACGTTGAAATCTATTCCGATTGAAAATGAGGAACTGGAAGATTTCCGACGAGGAACTCGTCAAAGATCAACAATCCGACGGAAAAAACGTGTTGAACAGACGGAAAGTTTAAGAAGAATCCGCCAACCTTCTAATGCGAAAAATCCGGGAAGAAAAATTACTTTCATCGACATAAAAACATGGGAAGAGAGGAACAAAGAACGAAGTTTGGAGAACATAGTTTTATGTTACAGCTTTTAAAAGTTTAAAATTGGGATATTTTGTGAAAAATAAAAATGTTTACAATAGTTAAAAAATTATATTAACAAAAGTAGTCACATTATTCAATGCCTGTTGGTAAATCAAAAACTTCGACTCTCTGATCTAATAGATAGTCTACGACGTCGATAACAGGTTGCAAAGATGTAAAGATTATAAAATTCAAGTTGATAAGCAATATAATTCCTTTCTGTTGAAATGTGAAGCTTAAGAGAAGTTTGTTATTGGAAAATAAGGTTTCTTTCTAAATATATGTATATATATATATATATATATATAATTACCAATTAACCAAAACGATTTTTCAAAACGAAAAATGGTTTGCTAATCTTTTTGAAAAAAGGTTTATGGTTCATATGTTTGGTGAGAATTTGTCTAGCATGCAATTTTGAAATAGGATTCACGTTTTAGGTTCTTATGGAACCTCTTAAAAGTCTCAAAATATTTTAAAACGGGAATTAAACCGATGCCCAGTATATATACGACGAATTAAATTTTTAACCAATATTTGATATATTTTCAGAGCCGCTTTAACGGACTTGAACCCCGCAGTAAATCTGGAGGAGACACACACAGTCTGGAACGCAAACATTTTCGGTCTGCAACGGATACACATAGTCTGGAACGGAGACGTCGTCTTCCTGACGTTCCTTCGCATTCTTTACCAAGGTACAAAGAGGCACTTGCCAGAAAACATTCCTTTCTTAACATGGGAAAAACTGTAAAGTTTTATTTTTCCATTTTAGTCAGAGCGTCCCATATCCACGAAACATGACAGTTGGTAAATAGTTTAGAATGTCTTCTTCCATAATTTGTTAAGTTATTTAATACCAAAGACAATTAAAGAAATATTATATAGGAGTCATATTATAGTACAATCAATTTCAAAGTAAAATATACTTGAGCAAAAGATTTTTTAAGCGAAATAAACTACAAACAGCCATTAATATCTAATACAGTGTATGGAAGACGACATTCAAAATTATTTACCAACTGTTTTAGCTTTAACGCCAAAATAAACTCATAATACTTGAAAAACCTAATATTTTTTGCAAGAAAACTTTTACGTTAGCCATATTCATTTTTCAAAATTATTCAAAATTTTTTAATTTTCTGATTAGTCCTGAAAATCGTAATTGAGACCCATTGCCGATCTAATATGATGTGGGTCACCCTGTACATTAAGACTTAGCCCTTCTCTCTCCTCTTTGAAATGCCCAGTGCAGTTGCGTCCTTCGATAAATAAATGATAGAAAACTTATTAATCATTTCAAAAAGATATAAATTCACGTATCATTAATTTTAATATTAATGCTGAAAAAGTTTTTTTTTAGAAAGGTTTCGTGGAAAAAATTGTCATATATTTCATTTCAGGGAATTCGTTTATGAAAAAAAAATCATAAATGTGCAGACACATAATTCTAAATTAAAATATTTAAATTGGTGTTAAAAATCGTTCTTCTATACAGCAATGCACTATTTTAAATGCATTACTTAGGCCCGAGAAGAGATCACTAAGTGATAACAGGGGACGATCTGAAGCCACCAACGACGATCGTTGGCGATCTCACAGCCAAGGAGATATTGTAGATAATACTAAACGAAAGCTGCCAAATGTTCCAGGTAAAGCAGCAGAAAAAAATGTATAGCCACTAAAAAGCGAGAAAAAAATCTACTTCAATACGACTTTTGATTACGTTTTTTGTAATTTTTAACTGTCTTATCTCTTGTAAGGCGTCATTAAAGTCATATATTTTGTGGGTAATTACAAAAAAAATTAATTGATTTATCTAAGAGGTTTTTATTCTTAGCCATTTTTAAATAAACAAGGATTCCTAACAAGAATTATCTCTGAATGTATTTAAATTTATTACAAAATTACCATAAATGGCCAAATACAATTTCAGCAACTTTTGGAGATCATTTCAAACTAAACCGCATTTGTTCGATCGTTAATAAGAACTATTTACAAAAATATGATGATGTCTTCTTTATTCTTAAATTTGTATTTCCCTGCTAAAAAGGTGTGTTTTTCCATTAAGACTTTTCAATTCAAGATTTTTTCTTTCAATTTATTTTAAATTTTTTATTTATTTTGATTAAATATTAAATTGAATATATATATAGGTGGGAGGAACCTTCGTGAGCCAACCCCTGACTATGATTCTTCATCCCCGCCCCCTGGACACGCCAATAGGCAGGGTAGGCGGAACAGTGATGTGGGCGTTCCTTCGGAAAAACAGGTTGGTAGTTCATGTAAAAAACGCCTTTTGAATAAGGATCTTGATCGAAAATATTCACAACGATACCCTTTAAAATTTTATTTGAGAAACCAAAATTTTGATGTTCAAATTTTCAATGTACAGATTTTTGAATAGTTTATATAAAAATATTGTGAGTTATGTTCGCCAAAAAAATAAACTTATTATTATCATTGTTATAAAATTCAATAAAAAGTTTCATGTGGTTTAGCCGCTTCTATTCAGCTTGAACCAGAGCAAAAAGTTAAACTAGCTTTGCATGGTTCGGCTACTTCTCACTTTTAATTATGGTCATACTGGAGATAGTTAGAACTTCTATCCTTAATTTGATGGTCTCTATATTCTCTTTGAAAAACCTGTCTTAATAGTCAAAGAATTGAGTCTCTGTCACAAACTCAAATCTTCTAACCCCTATATCTTAGCAACTTGATGGCGCAAATCTTTGATATTTCTGACTTAGATTATTTGATCTACCAGAATTCATAGATTGAAATGACTAAGGTCTATGGCATTTGGTTGCAAATATATAGGGATTAGAAATCTGAGTTTGTGGCAAAGACTCAAATCCTTTTAGATTGAACAGCACAGATTTGATTTTTTTCTTTATTATTTTGTTTAGCTGTGAAACCCTTTGTTCAACCCTTTGGCACCGCTTTTACAAAAAGAATAGCAACCCCCCTCCCCCCAAAAAAAATTCAATAACATTTTACAGTAATTGAAATAATGTTTTAGACCTCTGTGCGAAGAAATGCTTCAACAATGGAAAAAACAAGAAAATTAGAAGGTAAAATTGTTAAAAATGCATGCTGTATAAACTGATTTGCATGTTACATAGTTAGAATTTGCATGATTAATCATTTGAGTATGTCCATGTAAAAATTATAAAAAAGCGGTTCATGATTTTTTTAATAATTGTTACATTTGTACATATGTGTAGATATATAGCTAATGAAACTGTGTGCCCATTTGTCATAGTTATGTATATAAAATAAGTATTTTTAGAAATATGCATGAATGACTCAGAAGTTAATAGTTGATGTAAGCCATTTTACTATAGATATTATGGCTGGAATGAAAATCATATGTTTTCGAAAATTTTATTAAATTTTTGAAAATGATTTTAAATTTTTTTGAATGTTTAGAAGACTCCTATGACCAAGAATCAAATGAATCAGGTTTTAAAAAAGAAATATTATAAAATCATATTTTTATGCCATCTAATATAAATCAGGTTTATGGTTTAATGAGGAGGAGCCGGTCACAGGAGCACTTTGATTTTAAGAATTTTGCAATCCAAAAATATCAAAAAATAATTAAAATCGTAAATATTTTTCTAACCATGAAAAATATCCCGTTCAAAAAAATATTTCGCTCTCATAAGTCCAATGAAAAATGTCTTGCAATGTTTATGTTTTTACGTAAAAATGTCTTTAAAATTGAAGAAGTAAAAATCAGATGAAAAAATTGACGAAGAGACGGTTTGGGAAAATGTTGAAGAAGCATTTATAATTGATGACCTAAAACCAGGAATACACTTGAAAATTATAAATATTAAACGTTAAAGTTTAAAAAAATCTTTCTAAAGATTATATTTTAAAAAAAGATTATTTTTGAAATGTATAAATTAATAGATTTGTCAGATTTTGTTCGAGGAACCAGACAACGATCTACAATTAGGTCAATTTTTGTAAATTTCAACAAAAAAAACATTTGTTTTTTGGCAAAAATTCAATTTAAAATTTCTTTTATAACAGGAAGAAAAGAAAAGAAATTCTGGAAACAAAAGAAATCGAAGATTCTTCTACGGAAAAAGGAAAATTTATTTTTTTTAAAGTATAATATTCTTGCCAAGATTTTGTTTTCTTTAAACTTCAAAAAAAATTTCCTTTAAATTAAAAAAAAAATATTTAAAGAAGAAAAAGAAGAAGAGGTTAAGCAAGAAATAAGAAATCAGCTACAACAAGATCAAGATCATGACACAGAACAAGAGTTGACAGTACAAGAAGGAAATCTTTCAAAGCAAGAAGAAAAAAGTGTTCTAAAGATTAATGATGGAAAGGAAGATTTTCCTTTGTGTACAATCTACACAGGAGTAGAATTAGGAGGAGAAGATGAAGAAGACGATGAAGAAGAAGAAGAAGAAGAAGATGAAGAAAAAGAAGAAAAGGAAGAAAAGGAAGTAATATGCATGAGACAACCTCCAACACCTGCTCCTAGGTCTATTGGAAGAGCCAAAGGTTGTAATAATGTTCTTAAAACTTATTAACGAACATAGAACTAAATTTGAATTACTTTTTTACTGCGCTGATTTATTTTCGAAGTTGTTTAGGACTAAATGTGAGTGAGCAGCTGGGTTTGAATTTACAAGGCCTCGAAAATATGACTGATGAGGATGATTCAGTTTTTGATGATTTAGGAAAACCATAGATTTTGAAACAGCAATAAAAGAAAAATCTACCTTGTCCATTGAAAAGAAAAATCTTAATAATGGAAAATTTTCTTTTTCCTTCAGATAAATCTAAATTTATTTTCACCCAATTGTTTTCTTCACCCGAGACCGCATTAATTCAAGACTAAAATTTTATCACTATCCCTCAAATCTTTTCTAAAATATTTGGTTTGGGTTTTCAGTGATTAGTTATGATCCACGGTTTGGCAGAGAGTACGTTTACCACCATAGCAGTGACGAGGAAATGGAAGTTTTTTTCAGACCAAGCTTCGATCTTCATACAATTCGAGAAGCTTCGATCGAAGAACTCGAAGCTTTAAGTGATACATCGATAGAATCTTCTGCTTCTTTAAAAGATCAAGAAAGATCTTTGGAAGACGACCACAAAGAATCCAATATTGAAAATCCTCCAGCTGTTCCAATACCTCGAGCACGCAAGATAAATCAAATGAATCAGAGAAAACCAGTTTATCATGAAGAATTAGTTATTTTATCAGGGTTTCTGGAAAACGACCAGTCAGAGATAAAGCAGAATTCCACCATTTGCAATGAAGAAATAACCGGAAATTCAACCACGGCCATTTTTAATGATGGTAAAAGAGCGCCAAACGACGGAGAACTACCTGATGTTGTTAAAGGTACGGAATCGCCGGAACCTCTTGAGATACTTACTGAAGATGATTTCTGGAGTGATGACGAGCTTGAAGAAGCGTTTAAGCATAAAATCCCAACCGAGGATTTCGAATATTCTGGACAAAATCGAGCTGTACAATTTCAAGGACCTGAACAGCACAATGATCAAAATGAGGAAACGATTGAGAAACAACAGTTGTCTGTACGAAAAATGGATTGGTCGGTACAAAAACAAGAAAAATTTATAGACGATGATAAAAGTATTTTAAAAAAACAGAAAGATATTAAAACTGAACCTGAAATGAATACAAATAAATATGAACCACTTAAACATAGTATAGAACAAAAAGAAGTTAACAAGGTACAGGATAAGCATAATAATATATCAAAACCAATATGTGAAGAAGAAGAAATGGAATCCAAAAAATCCCCAAACAAAGATCAATTTGTGGAGAAGAAAAGTAAAATGACACCTAAAGTACAGGAGAATCCCCAAACTGTACTTGAGGTTGAATCATCTGTACAAAAGGAAGATATTTCTGTTCAGCATAACCCCCAAGTCTTTATGAACCCTATAGAGGCACATCATCATGCTAAGATAAGAGATATAATGTTACAAGCCACAGATAATTTCAAACATGTCATTCAACCGCATGAGGAGGAAGAGAATCAAACTGTTCCGAAAACGTTGAAATCTATTCCGATTGAAAATGAGGAACTGGAAGATTTCCGACGAGGAACTCGTCAAAGATCAACAATCCGACGGAAAAAACGTGTTGAACAGACGGAAAGTTTAAGAAGAATCCGCCAACCTTCTAATGCGAAAAATCCGGGAAGAAAAATTACTTTCATCGACATAAAAACATGGGAAGAGAGGAACAAAGAACGAAGTTTGGAGAACATAGTTTTATGTTACAGCTTTTAAAAGTTTAAAATTGGGATATTTTGTGAAAAATAAAAATGTTTACAATAGTTAAAAAATTATATTAACAAAAGTAGTCACATTATTCAATGCCTGTTGGTAAATCAAAAACTTCGACTCTCTGATCTAATAGATAGTCTACGACGTCGATAACAGGTTGCAAAGATGTAAAGATTATAAAATTCAAGTTGATAAGCAATATAATTCCTTTCTGTTGAAATGTGAAGCTTAAGAGAAGTTTGTTATTGGAAAATAAGGTTTCTTTCTAAATATATGTATATATATATATATATATATATAATATACATATTATATATATACACATCTATATTTAGTTTTTAGTCTACTGCGATAGAGTAGGGTGGATGGAGAAACATTGTATATAACAAGTAAACTTATTTTGGTGCATGTAAAATTATAATATAGTATGTTAACTGAACAAAATTGTCGTTGTGTTTTATTTCTGATCAAAAATAACAAAATTAGAATAGATCGGGAAATAAATACTTCTTCGTTTATTAATTTTATCAGTTTTGCTTGCATTGAAAAACTGATATTATTTTTTTTCAGAAATTAAAAAAAAATTATTTTGCATGGCTGTTAAATTGAGAAGCATGGGTACACTGTACCTTGTAATACGCATGTTGTACAATATACATAAAGGTTTTGGCTAACACTGTAGACTGTAAATATGTATCAACACAAAACAATGATATTAGGTAAAAATAAAAGTTAAAAGATTTATTTAAAGAAAATGAACATTTTCCACAAATTCTAATTTCTAATTGTTCACTTATCTTGTAGACCTTTGATATTTCAAACAGTTAGAGTCAAATCTCTGTAATATCAAAGGTTTACGCAATTAGGTTGTAACGATACATATTATTTGAAATTAGAGTTTGCGGTGTGTGTTAAAATCATTTAAAACTGTTAATTGTTAAAATAATATGATTGAAAATTACAGATTATTCTTATGAATATTATTGTTAAAACATTTTCATTTTGATAAAGTAATGCGTATTTGTTATAATCATTTTGAATAATCAAATTTCTTTAAATTTATCATGATTTTTCATTATAAATATTTTAGGTGTACCTTTACAGCCTCGTCACTCTCCTATTCTTAAAAAAATGAAACCGCCGCCGGAAACAGCACCGCCGAAACCGGTTCGACCGACGAAAGCCAAGATCGTCGGCGGTAAACTAAAAGCGGAAGAAAGCATAAATTTCAGTGATTTAGAAAGCACAAGGTATGCTGGGGGTATTTTCCAAACCACTGGCATTAAAATTATTAAGGGAAAAAATCAGAATTTTATGAAACGAATTCTAGGTATCTAGTATCTAATTCTGGGTATCTAATATCTAATTCTGGGTATCTAATATCTAATTCTGGGTATCTAATATCTAATTCTGGGTATCAAATATCTAATTCTGGGCATCTAATATCTAATTCTGGGTATCAAATATCTAATTCTGGGTATCTAATATCTAATTCTGGGTATCTAATATCTAATTCTGGGTATCTAATATCTATGTAAAAATTGAAAAGCCTTGCGAGGAAAATTATTATATTTTCGAAGATTCAATAAGTAATCATTTTTTTATATAAATTTTGTACATTTGTCTCTGAAGTCTCATTTTTTGTGGGTAATCAGCCGGTCTATATATTATTTTTTATTTTTTTATTTGTCCGGTATTTTTGAAAAAAATCACAACAAACTCTTCCAGCAAAACATCAAATAGAAATAAAATATTTCAGTTTTGGAAGATTAATTAAGATCAAATATTTATAAGACTTTACGAAGAAATAAAAAGGTTATTTAAGTTAAATAATGAAAGATTTTCCATTTTGATAAGGAAACATTAGTTTCTTTTTATCAAATTCTTTTTTAGGATTGATTTTGACGAGGGTGGAGCGATGAACCATGTATCCCTTGAGTCTGATAATAACTCCGACATTGTTTTCGACGAGACCAAGATGGTTCCTGCAGGGAAGGATTTTAAGATCGTCTTCATCTCCTCTGAGTCTAAATCTGGATCTGAGCTCAACTCTAGCCTGGAGTGTGAACTCAACCCAGAACACGAGGAAACTCTAAACAATGTTAAAGGTACATTTGTTAAACTGATAATTAAAAGTTTAAAGGGACCCATTCAGAAATATTTTCATTTTCACGTCTGAAAACTATTAAATTCTAAAATTTTTCTTTTTTTTTCTGCTGAATAATTCAGAAAATCTGTTTAAAAGAGAAACCACAATTGGAAGTCAATTTTTAGAACGCAAAACAAGGATATCTTTATTATTGTTGCATAGATTAAGCTAATTTAAAAGAGTACCGCTGTGATAGGAAATGCCACTCTTCTATGGAGGGTCACTTGGAGTTATGTCTATAGACCTAACAGTATACAGTGAACACTTTTTAAAAACAATTCCAGATTTCGATCTCCAGCACTTCTCTTTTTCTTTGATCTTTTTATCATATTTCTGCTTTCCAAAATTAAGTTTCCTTCATAATTTTGTTGTTTTAGGAGATTTTATTGATGAGCAGGATTGGTTGAATTACAAGAAGAAAATCAAAAAAACCCAGAAAGCAGAAGGGAAAAAATCAGAAAAAAATAAGAGGACACTATCCGAAATTCTCCACAGGTATGTGTTTTAAAAATTTACTAAAAAGTTAAAGAGAACTGAGTTTTTTTGCAACAGACTCAAATTTTCTAATCCTAATATATTTGCAACCTGATATGTCAAACGTACACGATATCAGGTTGAAAAGATAAAGGGAATGCAAAATTATAGTTGTGGCAAAAACTCATTTTATTTCGTAATTGTTTGCAAATTTGATGTAATTCTACAGTTTTTTTCCAGGAACAGTCCAAAAACCTTTATGCTGGACGATTTTAACTACGTAGGCAATCTGAATGGAGAATCCCGAAAAACCCCGATTTCTCCGATCGTAAAAAGGTCCCTGGAGGCTCCTCAAATGACTGGGAGGTTAGGGTCTCCACGCCCCCCTTTTGGATCGCCGAGGTTACGCCATCCGTCGAATTCTCCCAGTATCAAAACTATCCTAACCAGCGCTACTAAAGATCCTAATTCTATTCCTGCTTCGCCTAGTATACCTAAAATACATAACATTGCAATTAGGTACATGTAGGAATATTGATAATTATTATTATTATTATTATCATTAGTATTATTACTATTATTATTATCATTATTATTAATTATTATTATTATTATTATCATAATTTTTATTATTATTATTATCATTAGTATTATTACTATTGTTATTATTATTATCATTATTATTATTATTATTATTATTATTATTATTATTATTACGTCACGGTTACACTAGACTAGCCGGTACGAGTAAATTCTATGTTTTAAAACCACATTGTTTTAGACGTGAGTACGAGCTGCCTCCTAGACCACGGAGTGCCATGAGTAATGCAACCATGTGTTCTGAAACTAGTCAGGATATAGAAGTTCAAAATATATTAGGTATTAAGAATCAAAACATTGTTTTTAGTTTTAAAAAATATTTTTAAAGGACTTGAATCTTTGCCAATAATCTCTATATCTTTGCAACATACAATAGTGTAAATATTTTATATTTCAAACTTAGTTTTTTTGATCCAACATAATTAACAGTTTGAAATGTCTACGGTTTACCACCTTGCGTTGCCAAGATATAGGGATTAGAAATACAGAGTTTGTGGCAAAGACTCAATTTCTTTGGATGCTGATCGACCACAAGCATGAAGCATTATACCTTTTTTTCAAATTAAAGTTTCTTTCGTTGTAATTTAATGTGACCCACCATCTCCAATTAAAGAGGGTCATGCTTAATTGACAATAATGTGGAAGATATCACCTTTTTTTCAGAAAGAAAAACATGGATTTCTCATTCATTCTTGACAAAGCTTTTAAGGGTATCGTTGTGAATTAGAAATGTCATTCTATAAATGGAGAGTCGTTTAAAATTACTTCTACACTTTTATAGAATAAATTGAACCTGAAGCAAGAATTCCTTTAATAAACATGTTTTCCTAGGAATAAAGTATGGGACAAAACAGCTGAATCCAAACGAGTCCCAGGAAATAATGATTGATTTTGATACAACTCAATCAGACTCGTTCGATCTTAACCATTCTTTCGATATGTCCCATATCAATAAAAGAATGCCGAACTTGAAGTCAAAGGATAAACCCGGAGATGCATTGATCAGATCGAGCGAGGATCGATCCATGGATGAAATGTCACTCCACGATCAAATCATCAAACAGAACAGCAAGGTGAACTTTTTAGACTTTAAGATATTTTTTTTTATAAAAACTTGTCATTTTTTATTTTAGAAGGAGAACGTTGAAGAGTTCCGGAATCTTGTTCTTGCAGAAATCAAATCAATTCAAGGTAAAAAAATAGTTTAAGCTTTAAAACTTTTATTCATAATGATGATCATGATGATTCTCATGATATTGATGATGATGATGTTCATGACGTCCATGATGATTATTATTTGTATGTAGATAATGACGATCAAATTGATATTGAAGATGAAGATCATGATCGTGATTATGATTATCTTTATGATGATAATATAATGCCGATGATTATGATTATAATGATCATGATCATGGTCATGGTGATAATTGCGATCATTAATGGTAATAATTATGACATTTTTCAGGGAATGGTTTGGTGTCCAGATCATTATCTGAGTCCGACTTGTCCGAGTTAGACAGCGTAGGGATTTCAGGGAGAGACAGTAGAATTTCAAATAAAGATGGCGGATCAGAGAAGAATAATGGCAGACAGAAGATTCAAAATGGCGTAGAAGAAAAGACGACTGGTCCCGTCAATAGTTTAAATTTTAGGTAAAACATTCTATAATGCAATTGCTCATTTAAATTTCCCATGAGCTCTCAATTTTTTAAAATATCATAATTAGACACTGTGGAGTTTTACATGCTTTCGCATTTAAGATTAATATTTCAAACTAAATTTTTTTATCCATTAGAATCTATAGTTTTAAACATCTACGTCTGTGACATTGGAGTGCAAAGATATAGGGATGTGAAAATCAAAATTTGTTGCAACGACTCAATTCCTTAAACTACCACCATTAAGAGTGAGAACCAGAAAACTCTAGAATAGGATTTGGATTTTAAATAGTTCATACATGAGACATAGAAATTGTGCAGAGTGTACAAACCATTTAATAAAATGATTAATTTTTAGGCTTCTAGTAAAACTCTTTGCTTCGTAACACCATCGAATACACTTTAAATATTGATTCAATGTCTTCCTCCTATTCTAAAGTAGCAAAAGAACTTTCTGCAATTTTATTCATTTTAGGTTTGGAACTACTACAAGATCAATCAGTTCACCTAGACCTAGAACATCTTCTCGTCCTTCTAGTACACCCCGTTCTACCAGTACACCTCGTCCTTCTAGTACACCGCGACCTGGGAGTACGCCACGACCGATGAGCACAAGTAGAACGTCGATTAGTATAGAGAGCTCAACTCCCTCTAGCGGTGAACATAGAAATACATCTGGATATAGTCCGCACACAGACAAATCTCAAGGTAAGATTATTTCAGACATCATTTTTTTTATAATTTGAAGCTCAAAATTGTATAACCGGTTCGCCTTTGTAAATGCACATATTTTTCCAATTTTTCTATATATTAGTACATTCAAACTTGAAACATCTCAGAATTTGAAAAGTGCAAAATCGTCAGCCCACTTTTTAAAGATCCGAAGTTATTAGTTACTTGCGGAATTGCCTTCAATTGCCGTGGCAATTAATTAGTTAATTTCTGAGGTAAAAATTCTAAAAATATTGAAGAGAAATCTTTTTTTTTCACTGGGTTATAATTACTCTGTTAGACGAGTTAGACCAGTTTATGCAGTTCAAATGTTTGAAAAAGAACTTTAAAAAATATTTAACAATTTTTATTTTGAATGAATGAATAAATTAATAAATCCAATTATTATTAAAAAATTTTTTCAACTTAAAAGTATGGCGGTAGGTTTACGTTAGAAATCACGCAACCTCCATAGAAGAAAATCGCGAAACCTCCAGATTTTTATATCACGCAACCTCTCTGTGTTTTAAAGTAATAAGCTGAAAATCCTTAATTCCTTGTAGGCCAAAACTGGCTTTTTTCTGTGCTTGACCATTTAATAAACCATCAAAATACTTAATCAAATCCTTTGGGGGTAGCCCTGTAAATATATTTGTTTAAGCATATATGTTAACTATAGCTGGCTAAACGGCTGGACCAAATCGGCTGCAATTTTTGGGGAATCATGGGTGCCCCGGAAGGTTGCATTTTCTAAAAAAATTTCAAATGTTTTTTATATTCCACGGGCAACGCCGGGCACTTCAGCTAGTTATTATTATTAAAGATACTAAAAATTAAAAATCTAATGAAATATAAGAATCAATCAATAAACACTGTTATCGTTAATCAAATTTGACATGACATTTTTACTAACGACCTTCTTTGATCGGTGAATGTTGCCGCTGTTTTAAATTCTGATCACGTCCCATGGAGATTTGATCAACACACTGCACTAGCTGGTTCTATTAATAAAACATTTTAAATAAAAAGCTATAAAAATTAGATTTTTTAAGAATAATATTTACGTTAGAATCAATCTATCTACCTATCTACCTATCTACCTATCTACATATCTAACTATCTAACTATCTAACTATCTAACTATCTACCTATCAACCTATCTACCTATCTACCTATCTACCTATCTAACTACCTAACTATCTACCGATCTACCCATCTGTACTAAGACAATGGTAGAAAACCAACCTGAACTAATTCATTTAAATTCTAATAATAAATCATCTAATATTTGCATTCATCTATCTATCTATCTATAAAGTAGTAATCTCTGTTAATCTGAGCTTGGTTTCAGGTGACTGACAAAATTGATTATTGATTATATTATTGATTTGATTATATCTATATTTATATTTAACTATTCTATCTAAACATATTTTGGGATTTTATCTATTTTTCTAAATACTTTGATATATAAAATATAATATAAATTTTTACTTGAATTTCTTTTTTCTTTTTTTTCAAAACTAATGTTTGTTTTCTCGTCAAAGAATAAGTTTGTATTTTGTCTGACATATTTAATAAAATAGTTTTATTCTTTTTCATAAATCCTCTTACAACTCTGGAAAATGTATTCAACTTTAAGAAAATCTGCATTGAATGAATAAAGTATAAGATATAAGAAAGAAAACTAATTTAACTTAATTTTTTTCCAATTTAAAATAATGATTAAAGTGTAAAGTTTAAAATTGCCACTTCCCTCTTGCAAACATTATGATCATTGGATATCAACATTTTAAAATCATTGACTTCTTGAAAATATTTATCTTAAGAAAAATAATTTTAAAAAGTTGTTTAATGTTCTAATTTCAGTTTAAATACGTTACCTTACAAAACTAACAATCCTCGTATATTTACATGAACCTACTCAAGAGAACTTTTGTACCGTGGTTTTACCATGTTCCCCAATCTAAATATGAGGCAAATCGGTCACGGGGTTCATGAGCTATGATCAGACAAACAAACAACCAAACAGTCAAACAGAGATTGCTACTTTGTAAATAGATTTAAGTTATTGATTACATTTTAAATTTGGAATTATCTTGATCTTCAAATAGGTAATTTGAATTAGGCTACATTTCAATTAGATCTAGAAATTGGTTTACTGTAAATTCTCCAACCCCCCCCCCCACCAGGCGCTATAGAAAGAGGGGGAGGGTATATGAAGACTGAGCATTGAGCCCTTTCTGGAAATGGAAAGACATCTAAAATAAATATTTTATTATTTTACAAGCGCTTTTTGATCTTTCAATTATCATAATTCAAATAAAATTCAATTGAAAACATCAAAACGAATAAA
>NW_019398301.1:0-17135 GCF_000591075.1 Eurytemora carolleeae
TCTAACAAAAAAATGATTCTTTTATTTTTAATACTTATTTTTTTTTCTAAAAATATTATGGTTAGAAGTGTTTCGAAAAGATAAACGTGTAAAATAATAAAGTATCCCTTTCACTTAACTTTTAAAAGATTATGTGAAAAATGATAAGTTCATATTTCTTATCAAAGGAAACCAATTAGACATATTACCAGTCAGATTTATTTGGATCTGTTTTGGTGCTTCTACACTTTTTACTAGATTCACCTTTTCTTGCTGATGATGGGACCATCAGTTCTAAAGGATTATATATTAATCCAACAAATATTATTTAAAATACTCTGATCAATGAAATAAGTTAAGTGCTAGAAATACAACTTAAACTAATTAAAATTGTGACAAAAAATATAATCCCAAATTTTACATCACTAGTCTTGTAAAATCTTTCTCAAGTTTGCAGTGTGGGTATCTGCATTTGATAATTGCTAAATTAACACAAATTAAACTTGTTCTCTGCACAAATAAAATGTCAACAGTTGTATTTTCATGGTTTCATTAAAACATGTTAGAAATTCTTCTTTTCAATTCTATTCTTGTTTTTACTTAATTCAGATAAAGTTGATGCTTGCAAAAACTAGATAAAACACAAATTATGGACTTTGTAAAATGTCCTCAATACTTTATAGAAAATTGGGGATAACAATTTTAATCGTTTATAAACACATGTTAAATTTTAAATCAAAATTTTTTAAAGTTTAAATTATGATACATTCTTTTGCATGCCAATCAAAAAACAAGCCTACTCTTAATTTTATGTGAACTTGTTTTAGAGTTGTATTTAATGTATTTCAAAAGTTTGGATTAAAGAAAAACAAAAAAGGTTCAATTTGGAAAAATGAAATCATAATCTAAACATTTGGCATTGTTAAAATCCTGCATAATCTCCAATATGTAAACTTGTATTTGAGTTGCAATTAGTGTATTTTATCAGCTTGGATTAAAGAATAACCAACAAAAAAAGAAAAGAAAAAAAATTGAAATTTTGTGAAATTATTTTATAATCTATTTATATATCTTCCCTGTTTAAAATCCGGAATTATATTTATATTTGTATTTAATGTATTTTTATAGTTTGGATTAAAGAAAAACCAGCAACAAAAAAAGACTAAAAAGAGAGAGAAGGTGCAATTTTGTGAGATGAAATTAAAATCAATAAATTTTCCATGATTAAAATTTAGTATATCTTTTTACCTAGCATTAGAGTCACATTTAATGTAATTTAAAGGCTTGGAGTAGTGAGAAACCAGAAAGAAAGACAAGAGAGAGGAGTAGAAGTTTTGAAAGATGAAATGATACCCTATACACTTTCTATGTTTCAGGTAGATATAGACTCTCCTATATGAAACCTTGTATTGAAGTCACTTTAATGTATTTTCTGAGGTTGGGGAAAGAAAAGCCAGCAAAAAGACAAAAAAGGTGCAATTTTGTAAGATGAAAATTATAATCTATACATTTGCTGTTGTTAAAATCCAGTATACTTGACTAATTAAAAAAGGCAAAAAAGAGAGAGGAGCGGAGAATTATATTTCGAATGATAACATCAGACTCTATAATCTATATACATATTTTCCCTGTTTTAATACTGGTAGATATAGACTCTCCTACTCCTACATATGAACTTGTCTTAAAGTTGCATTTATTGTATTTTATGAGATAAGGAAAAAAAATACAACTAAAAACAAGAGAAAAGTAAAATTTTTGAAAGAATAAATCTATATATTTTCTATGTTTAAAAACAGTTACAGACTATTCTTTTTTAGATATTAAAGTCGCATTTAATGTATTTTATGAGCCTGGGGAAAAGAAAAACCAGCACAATAAAGACAACAAGAGAAAGAAGTAGAATTTTTGAAGCATTAATTTATACTTAAAAAACAGGCACAGACTATTTAATATGTGACCTTAAATTGAATTAAAACATATTTTATGAGCTTGGAGAGAAAGAAACCAGAAATAAAGACAAAAAGTAAGAACAAGTTTCTTTCTCGACTGTTGAAAAATAAAAATTTCAGTAAGCCGTTATTTTAAGTACATATATATAGAAAGACAGAAGGGTTTATGATTTCAAGATTTATATTTTTATATGCATTAGGCATAAATGCATTTTATTATTATTCTTTACAGGTAAGAATGGAACGTTTGTTCCGTTAACGGCATTTTCAGTTTTTTTTTTAAATTACCCTTAGTTAAAGATTTAAGTTTTGTTAATGGCATTAATGGAGAAAATCCCAAAACCGTTAATGGCTCCAACCGGTAAAAATATAATACATTATTAAGGGCCCAAAGCGGCGAAAAAAAATTTGTTAACTGTTTAAGAAATCATTTACGGTGCAGCTGATAATAGTTAATCACAGTATTAACGATGTAAGAAATCGTTACGACATAGCGGGTAACGGTTTATTATAGTTTTAACAGTTCCTGAAATAGTTAATGTTCTTTTGGCAAATAACTTCCATAAAAATTTTACAAATTCCAAAATTGTTTATTCTGAACATTTGCTTTACTTAATTTATGCCTAATTATTCCCTTATGAGGCTTGATTGAAGGCGAGTAAATAACAAAAATGTTCTAAGTTTTAAAATGTGGGAAGTTTTTTTAAATGTTAAAAAAGAACAAGTGCAAGTTTACTTTAATTGCGCAAGACAAAGGATTGTGAAGGATTGTTTATTTCCAACTTTGTTACCTGTAATTTTCACCATTAAAACAAAAATCCAGGTTTAAAAATTTGTCAAACGCTGTAAGTATGTTCTCTACATTTTTCTTTTCCCTGTCTTTTCTACTTTCTTTACATTTTTCTTTTAACAACAGTCAATGCTTATACAGATGAAATTATTTTCACTATTTTATTTCACTGGTAAAGAAAATATGGAAAAACTAGCATACTAAGAAGCATATATTACCACACTGTACAATACAATATTGTAACAGTACGAACAAATGAGTTTGACAACGTACAGTAAAAACTAGTGACAAACAGAAATAAAATAACTGTTTCATTTAAATATGTGTATATTTGTTTTAAATGTATATTGGAAAAATACTTTTGAAAAATATTACGTTTTTTATCTTAACCCTAAGAAGGCTGTGGGGGGGGGGGTGGTCTGAATCTTGTATAGCCTGAGGGGGGCGTTTGCCCCTCCCCCTCCTAGAAAAAGGCCTTAGAGAATAGGTATATGGTGGAAATGCATGTTCATAGCAAAATTTGTCATGGCCAGCTTAAAGAAAAAAATAGACCAATAACTTTAAAAGTTAGGGTGCTAGGGAGGCCAGGGTGGAAAAAAATACCTAAAAAAGGGTCAAAGAAAAAAATTCTTTTTTAGACAACTATCAAAGTGTGGCACATGTTTCTACTTGCATTTTTCAACGGATTTTCAAAAATATAGTTTTTAGATCTGTAGCTTTAGTCACAAAAAAGTTAAGGTCTATTTTAGATTTTTTTTTTCTCACAGACCGGACTTTTTTCCGCCCTGTACCCTACCCTATAAATAAAAAAAAATTCTAGCAAAATTTAACGGTGTCAAATGTCAAATGAGAGTGCTAGGAAAAAAACTATAGGGAAGGCGCCAAACGCCCCCCCCCCCCAGCCTGTTTAGGGTTTATATTGCAGATGGTTTATTGGCTACACATATTATCTCCTTGATTTGATAAAATTTTTGAATTATTTTTCCATTGTTAACTTTACATTTATCTAAGGTATGAATAATAAAATCATGGAATATCGTCTTGTAATATGAAAGATTAATATTTCTGCATGATTTTTAACTATATAAATTGAAATTTGATAAAATGTTATTTTCTTTATTTCTGAAGTGCATATAGGTTTCCAGAGAAATATCAAAATCTCTGGGAAATTGCAAAACCTCTCAACTCTCAAGATATTGTTTCTTGAATACAGTTTACAAACAGTGACGTTTTTCCCTCACCTGATTAGGAGAAACTCTTCCAATGGAAAGTACAGTACACTTGTATGTATACAAAGATATTCCTGGTATATTCTTTAATAATTGATATGATTGAATTGGGAAATGAAATAATACTTATTTCTTTTGCATTAATCCCTTTTTTTACATATAAATCTAGCACTTTTAAGGGAGTGAAAAATAAGCAAAAATAAGAAAATAAGCTACCAATCTTTGTTCTATCTGTTGTGTCTATAAGGAGAAAGTTGTTGTTAAAAACGACTCATATTGAAGAATGTAGCGTCAATACAAATTCAGAAAGTTGCAACATTCCACTCGGGTCATAAAAAATCAATTTAATTCCAAACAAATCATTCAGATATTACAACCAATAATCATCGTTAATTTTTCGACGCATTCTTATATATCCTTATATGAATATAATACTTATGCATATATACCTATACAAGCCTATCACAATGGAATATATCTAAGGATTATGCCTAAGAAAAGAATTTTTATTGTATTTGTATTGAGTTTGGTAACTGGTTGTAGAATTCTTAATACTTTGAAAAAAATTGTTATAAAGAGAAAATAACTTAAATGTTTCTACTAAATGCGCATTTCATGATTTTATACAGTTTATAAATGTCCCTTTAAATATTAACTTATTAATGGTGATAAGACTTTTATAATATTATTTAAAATCTATCTTTGGAAAAAAAATATCATATTTTTGCTTCCAATTTAATTTAGCTTTTGATTCAATGTTATTAGAATCTTGTTTGAACTTGAGAAAATGTTTTTGCAACACTTATCGCTGCAAAATGTTGCCAAAATTGAGAATATTTTGTAACATTTAAGGTTTTATTTCGGAGGCCCTAATGTTAAGTATGATTCTGCAAGTCCATTTTGTGTCGTTATATGTTGGTTGAGGGCAAAATGGATGAGGGTTGTCTTTATCCCCTCATTTACTCCATGAAAATAAAACAGAATTAATTTTTAATATTTATTAAATCAAATTTAGCGTTCAGTGCATGGTGTTTTTAAGGTATATTAAAAAAATAACTTGCAAGTTTTAATATAAACAAGAACAGTCAGCTGTACCATAAACCCCTTTCAATTGACATATTGTAGCAACTAAGTTTATATTTCCTCTTTACACTCTTGTGAAACTCTCTTTTTATATGTTTTGTTTCCCAGTAAAAAATTTACAGTAGTTGCTTGTGTCAGCAAAAATAAAGTAAACAAACTTTAAGAAAAAATAAATACGAAAACTGAAAACCTAGATCTAAGTGAGCATTAAAGAGTCTGCCCAGCGTACATGAAATAGTGAGGAGGTACAATTCTTAATGCAAGTTGGTTTTATTAACGAATGGTATGATAGATTCTATTTATACATGACTATTACTAACTCTAAGTATACATTTAAGTCTATCTAAAGAGAACTTTAAGGCAATTGAAATAGTGCAAAGGTGTTTATTGGTCCAGTTATCATTATACACAAACATGACTATTATACACTACTAGCCTTAGAGGGCGCTTCGCGTCCATCTTCTAAATATATTGTGAACATGTTCTCTTTGTGTACATCGTAAAACAAAACCAAAATAATTCGCGGATTTTCACAAAAAATTTCGTGGATTTTCAAAATTTTAAAAAATTTAATGAAGATCGAATTTTGATGAAGCCAAATATTTAAAATTTTTATCATTCATAAACCTTTTCTGGGGTCCCTTGATGTCCCACAAAAAATTTGGGCCCGATTGGTTCAGCCGTTTTGACGTTTATTGGATACAAACAAACAAACAGACAAGCCAAATTTATATATAGATTACTTGGTTCGATCATATAATGTTTTAAATGACCATGAAAGCCTAGTCAGGGTAGTTTACTGTTTAAGTCCAAGTTGGCTTTATTAACAAACAGAAGAATGATATATTTGTGTTTCAATGTTGATATGGAAGTTGGCAAAATAAAAACAAAATGACAAATGTTACAGCTGTATATAATAAAACATCTAGGATATGAATATTCAATACTTATCTCCCTCTCACTCCCCTCCACAATTTTTTTTAGAGAGCTAATCATTCTTCATTTATTCAGGATTTTAAAAAACTTTTCTTAATAACTCATATCAATGAATCCGAAATAATCTCTGTTTTTAACATTTCCTAAGTTTGATTTTTTTTTTACTTTTTGGAATGTTTTCAAAACTTATGTAAAAGTGCAGTAAAAAATAGAAAATAACTAAAAAAAAGTAATGAAAGGTGGAAACAATTTTCAATTCAGGCATATTCATTTGAAAAAAGGGGGGGGGGGTCTGTTTATCTGTAACCCCCTCCCCCCTTCCCTCTTTGCAGGAAGAGGATTAAAAAGTAATCTGTTTAATATGTTTATATGTATACTCTATTAGAAATAATAAATCCCTAATGTATTTAGAACCAGAGAGAAACACTCAGGAAAAATTGAAAAATAAACATAATCAAAATAAACATAATCAAAATCAAAAAATCAAAATAAAACTCCAAATTTTCCGAATTTTGTTTCCTCAAAAAAAATTTGAATTAATTAAAAACTACATATCAAAGATTGAAAACAAATATCAGTAAGTCAAAACTTGAATTTTCCTCCAAAGTTTAACTTGACTATTGTTTGCTGAACCCTCCCCCCACACCACCGTTAAAAAGTTGAGCCTTTCTCTTCTGAGCATAACCCAAACTCAATTCATATCTTAGATTTTATCTTAAAGGGAGTGTTCGCGAAAAATGAAAGGGGGTATAGACTTACGACAAAAAATAATCGCATTTGATCGCTACTAATCTTACTTCTATCCGTTGCGTCTAAAAGAAGAACATCGTTAAAATCGACATTTACTGAAGAACGTAGCGTCCACACAAATTAAGAAAATAGAAATCTACGACTGGGATCATAAAAAAATCAATTTAATTTCTAACAAATCACTTAGTTATTACAACCTATAGTTATTAATTATTTTACGATACAAGTCGTATGTTGCAATTTTCTGAATTTGTATGAACGCTACGTTCATTTTTAACAATTTTCTCCTTAAAGACGCAACAGATAGGAGTAAAATTAGTAGCGATCAAAAGCGATTATTTTTCGCCGTAAGCCTTTACCCCGTTTTATTTTTCGCTAACACTCCCTTTAAATTCAAAAGTTTTTTTCTCTGAGGTTCTGGGAAAAAATAATTCTTGTTGCGTTGAACAAGATAAACAGGATAGTTTGTGCCAATCAATTACAGCTATTTGCCGATACTTTTAATTTCCTCAAAATTGAATTGAACAGAAGATCGAGTAAACTTTGTTTTTGCAATAGACCTGTGCTTCTCGGTGTTAAAACAATAAATTAACCTGGAATACAAATTTTTTAATAAAAGTAATAATGCCAAATAAGCGTACTTTGTTGAATATAAGCTATTTTGTTTGTGAATATAAGCGATTTAATTGATTTTGCAGTTTAGAGTGCAGCGGCCCTTCCTCTTGTGGGGTTTTCTCAATAACTTGGAAACGGCTCATACTAGAGCGGTCAAACTTATTTATTTCTCCAAATTTAAAACAAGGAACAAACTTTAACATTATCAGGTTTGGTTTACACTATAGCACTTCTTCAATTTTAAACTTTATTGTTGTTAGCAAATTTGGCAACCACATAAGGTAGAGTATAAAAATAAGTATTTTATCATTTTCAGGCGTACTTTTCAAACTCACCGTACTCCTTCTTTCAATTTATATTTGTCATAATTAGCCCAATCGGAATTGGGTTAAAGAAAACAATTTAGATTCAGAAGTTGTATTATAGGATATTAGGACATTTAAAGGACTGTAGGTGGTTCAAATTGTTCTATTAGAGTTACAGATCTAAAATGTACATAAAAAAGACTTTGTACGTAAAAGAAAATTGTCAAATGTTAATATTTGTGAAAAAAACCTATTTTCGGCCAGAAACGGATAAATTTTAGATAAAATTTCAATTCCTTGAAAGCAATGGATGAAAAATATGTTTTTTTAGATGTTTGAGCGCTTTTATTTGTTTTAATGAAGTTTAAATGTCCTCCATATTAATTAGCATGAAAAGTTTCTAAATTACCCCCAAATTTCAAGTTAATCTTGTTCTCTGAGTTTAGTTTAAACTTTGATTAAAACCAGATTTAAACATCCATTTATATCTCAACCATTTTGCACTTTAAAGAACTTTTTACTTCATGGTTTTATGTCTTTGATTCAATTCACTAACAACCTTTCAACTCTGTATAATTCATTTCTTATGTAAACACATATTAATCTGATTTAGAATTTATTTAAATTAAACAAAGAAATACTTGATAAGTTGATACACAATAAAAATTAATCCGAAATTTGCCAAATTTGTCATAAAAACTAAAGTTAAAACACATGTTTTATAATATGGGTGAGTTATTGAAGTAAAAACAAAGACCATAGCGTTGCGACACTTACAGTTAATCCAGCCTAGTGTTCAAGCTTGGGCACCCAGCTTGCTTGGAAAATAAACTTTCTCTATAAAGGCAACCCACTCTATTTAAATTTTTCAAACAAAACCATGACCATTTCTTGGGTTCTACCAAGATCCCCTGACAAAATTTGATGAAAATCGGTCCTGGTGTTTATGATTTACTTTAGGACATCCAAACAAATTTAGAAAGAAACAGAGATTATTATTATTGATGTGGGTTGGGGTGGCTGTGACACCAGTTCTCGTTAGATCACTGAAGTTAAGCACACTTTCCCACTACCAGTAACTGGATTGGTAGCCAAACTGGTGTTCACGGTTCGATTCCCGCACTCCTCACGAACCTGTGGTTTCAAAATCATCTGAAGCCAACATCTGGTTAAGCAGTTATTACCACCTGACGGATGTAGGAGGACAGAGTGGCGAAAGGGTGCATGCTTTCTGCTCAATTCAAGAAAGAAGCTTGAAGTGGATTGATCTAAGTGAATTATGATGAAGAGAGGAAAGGTTAACAAGAAGGGAGAGTCTATGGTTGCCAGCTATAGGTAACTAGAGGTAACCAATCCGGGCTTACAATTTATTGGGAGCAATGAGTATGATATTTCCTATCAGTATGGCACCCGGGCCTCATTCCAGTATATCAGAAGAATTCCTGCACTCTACTATTTTTAGGCCTAAGAAGCCCTTAAGCAGCTGGAATCTTGTCAACCCTCTTATCAGAATAAAGGAAGCATGGATGGATGAATGTGCTGCCAGATTACAACCCCTAGCAGATCAATAGAAAACCACCTACAACTCCAAACTTTCATAACAGAAAAATTACGAGATTTGATCGTAACAACCAGATCATGTCCTGGGGACAAACACATCTCTTTGAATAAATTATATATGGATGTTAAAATTCTAGAAAAAAGGTTTATGAAAGAAAGAACGGCTTCTAAGAGTATGGGAAAATGAGAATAGCAAATATACCAGTTAGCAAATTATGTCGTGTATGTGCTATTTTTTGGACATGCTTCCTTGAATTTTGATTCCTATAGCAACAGAGACAATGATGAAATTGGAAAATGTTCAGTGTTTGCACATTTGTTTATTGTTGGGATTTGTTATTTAACAACCGGATATAAATCATAGTAAAGTCGAAATATTCTAAATTAATTTGATAAAATAGAACTCTGAAATTGTTTAGTTTTAACATAAACATTTAATTGAATATGCCAGAATCTGATTTTATAAACACTGGGCAAGATTCCGGTATAGAAAATTTTGTTAAAAAACTGAACCAGATTCTAGTAAAAAAAAGGGGGAAAGGAGCAAAATTCTGGTAGAAAACTAGGCTAATATTCTGGTATGAAAAAAACTAGATTATGCAAACTGTGTAGGATTTTGTTATCAAATCTTAGATGGATTTTAGAACAAAAAATAATCCAGATTCTGATACAAAAAAAAACCCAGATTTTGGTATGAAAATCAGTCAAATTCTGTTACAAAAATAAGTCAGATTCTGGTATAAAAAAATGAGCCAGATTTTGGTATAAAACCTAAGTTATATTCTGGTGTAAAACCAAACCAGATCTGGTGTAAAAGCTGAGTCAGATTCTAATATGAAAACAGACCTAGAGACTGCATTCCATAAATTGAAGAACTTTTATCTTCAGACATCTGAACATAAATAAAGCTTTAGCTGCCATCAACTCAAGTAAGAAGAAAAATATATTTTATAGAAACGTGAAGTTAAGAAAATAAGTGAGTTACAATTTTCTGCATTTAAATACTGTAATTATAATAATCATTGTAATATATTTTCTATATGAAAATGTCTGATATGAAAAACGATGTCAATATTATTTATGAATCATTAGAATGTCTGAAAAACAAGCTGAAATAAAAGTAATTTCTTTTTCATTACAAAATTAGTTTTAGAAAGTACAGTAAGGGTTATCTAAAGAATAAATATGATGAGAAAAATTCTCTATCAGTGTAATCTGTAGCTCCAAGTTTGGTTAAACAGTGTAAAGTATGAAATATTATCTCCATGCTGGTTAAACTATCTGTGTAATCTGTAGCTTCAAGTTTGGTTAAACAGTGTAAAGTATGAAATATTATCTCTATACTGGTTAAACTATGTGTGTAATCTGTAGCTCCTAGTTTGGTTAAACAGTGTAAAGTATGAAATATTATCTNAGTTTGGTTAAACAGTGTAAAGTATGAAATATTATCTAGATGCTGGTTAAATTATCAGTGTAATCTGTAGCTTCAAGTTTGGTAAACCGTGTAAAGTATGAAATATTATCTCTATGATGGTTAAACTATCTGTGTAATCTGAAGCTTCAAGTTTGGTTAAACAGTGTGAAGTATGAAATATTATCTCCATGCTGGTTAAACTATCTGTGTAATCTGTAGCTCCTAGTTTGGTTAAACAGTGTAAAGTATGAAATATTATCTCTATGCTGGTTGAAAGGATGATGGGTATAAAGTGGAAACTGTTGTACATATAATATTTAACCAATATTCACTATGTGCTAAAATATACAGAATTTAAATAGAAAAATATATCATGTCTAACATATTATTTTTTTTTGAGTCAGATTTGTTCAAAGCATAGATAATTTTAATCAATATGAGAAAGTGTGCAAGATGTATAACACTCCTCTGCCGCTTTTATAGTAATCATAAATTGGCGGTACAGTCCAAACTAGGACTGCAAAGGTTGGCCCAGCTCGTATCACGGGCAGCCGTAGTACATTTGAAATTCCGAGCCGGGTCAACTATTCCGGTCCCAGTTTGTACTGTACCTAGCTCTATGGACAGGACTAGCCGGTGCAACAAGGTCGACACGGTCAGACTTTATGCTTCATATAGGCTGAATTTACTTTTACTAAATGGGAAGAGGTGAATAATATATTATAATGTACACTGGTGGTCCATGATATAGCAAGAAGAGAAACCAAAGCAAAATATTCTGAAAATTGACGATATATGTTTATGTTATATCACCAATTTATTCTTGTTTTCTTTGGATTTTGCCATTCTGTGTGTTTAAGCTATTTTCAGTGTGTTTTTTTTAACTTTTCTCATGTCCTCATGTTCATACGTATATTGTAATTAGATTAACCAAGAATATATATATATTTTTCTAATTACAAATATATATATTGTATATTTGTAGTTCTAAATAGTTCAAAGCTTTGTTTTGTTTGATACTGTGCAATTTATAAATTTCAATTTCGAGAATGACTAACAACATTTTAAAAATGAGCTTTGTCAAAATATACAATTTTTTCCTTTTCCTTATTTTCCACTAAACCCCACTATATCTCCGGTCGGAGTACTGCAAACCACTACAGTACATACACACCAAAAGCTTAATTAAGGAGTATTCTAATTCTAAACCACCACCTAGGATGTCCTGTATTTTCCTGATTTCTGTAATTACTAATTATAATATGTCGACAGTATTTACGGAAATGCAAACTCCATATTTTAGGATAAAAGTTATAAAATCTAAATTTTTTTCTTCAAATGTTTTTTTCAGAGGTTTTTAAAAATCACTTTGTTCGCCAATATGTATTTGTATTTTTTCAAGTTTATTTTAAACAGGGTATTTTATGTTTTATGTTTTTAAGCAAATTAACAGTTTTTACAAAACATACTTAAATTAAAATACTATTTTTTGATCTACTGTGTCCTCTTGTAAACTCTGACACTCTTTTTGTTGGGTAGTCCTTCAATAGTGTTGATTACAGTCATTGTTTGACCATCAGGACTAAACTGGCGAACCTTGAACAGTATTATCAATATTTATAGAATTAGTAGCAGCATTTTTAGAAATTTCAGAAACCATTATTATTACTAATTGTGACTTTTTATCCCTAACGGCTAAATAGCGTAGACTTAATACTTTAATATTTAAAATATCAAGCCTAGGAAAAACTATTCAATAGCAAATATGAAAATCTTTATTAGATGTGTGAAAATTAAGTGTTGATGACTTTAAGCCAAGACCCCTAATTTACCATGAGTTTAAAATATCCTTTATGCAGCTAGGATATAAAGATTATAAATTTAGAGTTTTAGATTCAATTTTCATTGAAAGATATAAAACAAAAGGAAGCAAATATTAGAATATCAAATGCCAAGTGACTCATGAACCTATCAAACAAGTGTATACTAAACCTTTATTAACATTTAAAAAATATTATACAAAGCAACGATTATTTAAAAAGAAACTTTTGTTGTTTAGGTTTTACTTAAACATGAAAAGTTTGTTTTTAACAAAATACAAATGTTTACCTCTCGAGTAGTCTTGTTAAAAGTCGCATCAGGTTTTGGTATTTGTACTTTTATCAGACTTAAATCTTGTACAGTAGTCGTGGTTTTAGTGTACCTAATGACAATATGGATTAGGGTGTACAGGGTTACCCACAAAATATGAGACTGTGAAGAAGACGTGAAAATTTTAAAATATGACGATTCCTAGGTTAATTAAGTCTTCTGATTTGAATAGAATACTTTTGCAGGGAATCATGAATACAAGGAAACAGCTTGCAAATTCTCTAAAGTCTCATTCATTGTGGGTAACCTTGTACACTGCATGTACAGCAATTAAATAACCATTATGTTAGTAAGGGTCAAAATGCGACTCTGTTATTAGGACAATCCCGCGGGAAGGGGTGTTTTTGGAACAGGAAAGATAAAGAAGTGGGTGTAGGGGGAGGCCAGGGGTGGATATGGGAGGATAAAGAAGTGGGTATGGATGGAGGGGGGGGGCTACCTTCCGTCCCCAGTATATTCCTCCCATGGTTCGTTAAGCTTGAATTTTGTGTACAGACTCTTAAAAGTTGTCAGAGTATCAACAGATATTTCACCGTCATCTGCCTCTTTAATCTGCTGTACTGGGTACAGGGTACAGGCTATCTGCAATTATATTCATGTTGAAATTTGATATAGTAAACATCGTCTTCAAAATTTCATTATAGGTTGAAAATGAGAAACAAGATAATAGTACTCTCATCTAATTGAAAAGTTCGAGATTTATTTAATTTTGCGTGGATCCAAATTGTGTAGACAGCTCTCCTTTTTGAAACGATATATCCGTACAAGCAGTAATCTCTAATTTAGTGTCAAGGGGAACTTGCTAATTTTAGTTTGATTTAAAAATTCTAAGTTGAGTGGGTTGCCTTTTATTTAAAAAAATTTTGTTTCCTGGAAAACTGGGTTCCCAAGCAAGTATGATATGTTAAGCATTCATAATTGAAAGCTGTACATACCTGGCGTTTAATCCAACGAACACCAATTTCATACATAAAATCAGTAAACCCCTCACTGGTCTCCAACTAGATAAAACGTCGTTAACATTCAATTAAAAACTGTATAATTAATATTCAAGGGATTATTATATAAAATTAGTGATAAAATAACAATTAGAATTTTAAGTGAGTATTTATAAATATTCATTATCAAGAATTAAAAATAAGAAATCATGATGAAATAAAAGCAATTATAAATGAATAAATGAATAAATGGATCAAATATAAATAATAAAAAAAAATCAATCACGAGCGTGTCAAACCTTATTTTCTTATTCCTAGATCTCGGCAACTTAAGCATTTTAAATCTCGACATTTTTATCAAGCAGAAATTATAATTGGAAGTATGAATTATTAATTTTCTTTGATACAATTTTGGAAGAATTTAAGCTTAAGGCAAGTTAAAATTTCTCTGATTTGTAGTGTCAAAGCTAAGCATTGAATACCAGAAAATTTTCATTTCTTTTTCTTTACACAGTGCCATTAACAAGTTTTTAATTTTCAATTTTAGCCCTGAAATATATTCAAAATTGTTTTGGGTATTTTTTTACAAAGAAATTAAGTTACAATTTGCGTAATCTTTAGTGACATTTTACAAACAGAATGTAAAGAAGACGACGAGAATTCCACTATTTTCTGGTTTTTATCCAAAGAGAATAGAATATATATTAGAGTGGAATTTACTAGAAAAAAGTGTAAAACGGCCATTTTGTTGTACTGTTTCCATACTGCAGGTGTACTTCACATATTTATGCTATATAACCTTGGGCCCTGGGACATCATTTTATAGAAAATCTCAAATTAATATTAAAAGAAAACCAAATTATGAAATAGGCTGGTTTCATAATTGACCAATGATCATTTTACATAGACTCTATGCCTTTCACTTTACAAACGATGATTTTCCGTTATAACTGTAAATCAAATGATGTTTTTTATTCGCCTAATTCATTATAAAGTTTATTTAACATTTTTAAAATATTCGAAATTGAAATGGATAGTCTAGGGAACATACTGTATTAATGTACTCTACTGCATATAATTTGTGAACATTTACATGATTTATGCACTTTGAACTTCCTTTCAGGCTGAAAGGGACTGAACAAATTCATACCGAGAGATTCTTTTAATTCCTCTCTAATATATATTCTATTCTCTTTGTTTTTATTGTACCTTAAACTCTCCCAGCATCTGATCTGGGAGATATTTCCCTGCCTCAACTTGTGCTGAAAAGCAAATCAGAAGAACCTGAATTAGAATTTTTAAGAAAAGTTTTTCAAAATTTAAAATTTGTCCAACACACACAAATTTTCTTTTATATCGACATTGTAAACTCAATTTGCTTACCACTTAAAATATTACAGACAAATCAATCGAAAAAATAAATTTTTAATTTGACGCAAAGGTAAACAGACAACGTATTTTATTATTGATCAATTAATTCTTTAATTATTGCAGTATTGAGTTGGACTTATACAAAATGTTTATTTCAATAGTAAACATGACAATTGAGAAAATTTTAAATTTCGACTGTCTAATGACACAAAATATTAATCTGGAAACAATTACTATTTTTGAACCAATGATTCTAACCCTATCACGATACCCCTTGTATTTTTTTCTTCACAACCTTAAAACGGCGTTTTGCTGGGATGTCACAAAAAAAATATTTTCATTCTTTTTCAAAATTTGCCGTAAAATCGATGATGCACAAACAAGAACGAGAGAATTGAGACTAGAGATCGCAAACAACTAGCAGCTGATATTATCTGATGACTTATACAATTTTGTAAAAAAAAAATTAAAACAAATATTCAAAAATAAATGTTTAAAAAATATGGAGGACATAAGGAAAATATCGAAGAAGGTGATGGAAAACACCCCCCCCACACTTTCACACATTCCAACCCACTGCCCTTTTCAGTGATTATTTATCTTATAAAAAGCAAAAATCTTACAATTTGATCCTTAGAAATTTCACCAAATCAATCCCAGCTTAAACATTAATAAACTGAAAGGGGTGTTCATTGCCCCCCCCCCCTCTCTAGTTGTATTGCCTTAGCACTCTCATTTTGACAAAAAACTTAATTTCTTGATTTTTATAAGAAATAGCGCAAAGTTTAAAGGATTTTGCAAAGATTTTTTAAAACATGGGATTGGTTTTAGGACGGTCGAAAGGCCGAATGGAGAATTATATTTTTTATCATTCCAGTATCTATCTATACAGATTTTTTTCTATTCAAGTATCTATAAAACAAATCCAAAATTAACAATTTTTAAAAAATAGTAAAGAATCATGTGTCCCATCTGATTATTTGTCCAAAAAATATTTTTTCAAATTTTGTTTTACATATTTCTGACATTAGGCTGCAAAGCACCCGGCCGTATTAGCCGTCTAAATTATCAAGTGACCTTTTAGACCTCCCCCCCCACCCCCCTCCGATTTTCCATTTAATTTAGTCTTCTTCATATAACCCTGCCCTCCCCATGGGCTTTCCAAAAAAAATTGAGTCTTTGCCACAAACTCAAGTTTTCAAATCTTAGTAACCTGATGGTGTAAATTTTTCTAACTTAGATTAAGGTCCATGACTTTGGGTTGCAAAGAAATCAGGTTTAAAAAATCAGAGTTTTTGGCGAAGACTCAATTCCTTTCGGGACAAACTAAAATGTGTGCGCAATGATCTTTGAATTTCACTGGTTGTACCCTTCAGTGATGTGAGTGTACCTCACCAATACCCCTTCCTTCTTTAATCAGCTAATTTTGCCTAATCAAATAGCTTGATCTACTGTCGCTTGATCTACTGTCGCTCGATCACTTAAAAGTTCAAACCCGTTTCGTGAACTTCGCACATTTGATACTTTTCATGGTTGTAATGTGGAAAAATATAGAAGGAAATGTTCTTTGTACAACTCTGAACTAGTTTATGGGACAAATTAATTATATCTGCAAGAACATCTAATTCCGTCCTTGTATAATAGGGAGTTGATCTTTCAGTTACTAGGTTTTAGAAGGTTTCGCGAACTCTCTGCTTGCTCAAACTGTTGCATTTTCAAAAATAATAAATTTCTACATTCTTTCAACTGAACGACCTGCCATAAACCTTTCCTGGAGTCATGTGAATTGCCTCAAAAATGTTGGACTCGATTAGTTCTGTAGATTTGACGGTTAATGGACACAAACAAAAAGATAAGCAAAATATAAATACTAGGCTTTTAGGGCGATTCGCGCCCATCTTCTATTTCAACTTTTAATTGTGGCTTTATCTCTGAACATCTTCTCTTTGTACAGTATAAAACAAAAACCAAAAAAAAATTTGCGGATTTCATAATATTTTTTTGCGCATTTTTAAAAATTTTCAAAAATAAAAAACTTTTAAGCACAAATTTTTAAAATTTTCAT
>NW_019398302.1:0-5558 GCF_000591075.1 Eurytemora carolleeae
TTTACAGTGGTTCCTAAACAATCAGTAAGTTGCCTTAATTGAAAAAAAGTGAAAAGAATGGAAAAATAAACAAATATACTGCTTCAATTTTACAATTGTATGAAGAAGTTAAAGGTAAAAACTTTACTCTTGTTAATCCCTGGATCTATCCGTATCTACAGGGTGTCCCAATAAACAACTTGTTTACAGGGTGTCCCAATAAACAACTTGTTTACAGGGTGACTCAATAAGCAAGTTGTTTACAGGGTGTCCAAATAAACAACTTGTTTACAGGGTGTCCCAATAAACAGCTTGTTTCCAGGGTGTCCCAATAAACAACTTGTTTACAGGGTGACCCAATAAACAACTTGTTTACGGGGTGACCCAATAAACAACTTGTTTACAGGGTGTCCAAATAAACAACTTGTTTACAGGGTGTCCAAATAAATAACTTGTTTACAGGGTGACCCAATAAACAACTTGTTTACAGGGTGACCCAATAAACAACTTGTTTACGGGGTGTCCCAATAAACAGCTTTCTTACAGGGTGTCCCAATAAACAAATTGTTTACAGGGTGTCCCAATAAACAGATTGTTTACAGGGTGTCCCAATAAACAACTTGTTTAAAGGGTAAATAAACAACTTGTTTACAGGGTGTCCAAATAAACAATCAGTTTGTCTTTGAGTGCAGAGTGTTTATAAATGACAAAGAGTTTGTCAAAAATAGATTGTGCACCTTTTACGAGCTTTTTAAAATGTGGTCTTTGGATCTTCAAAATTGAGGGAGATATTTCAGATTACATGTTTTAAATGTAATATTGAGGGAGATATTTCAGATTACATGTTTGAAATATAATATTGACGGAGATATTTCAGATTAAATGTTTTAGATATAATACTAAATTGAATTTACGAAAAAACAAAAACGATACAGAAGTCGTCACTTAATTCCCACTTAATTCCCACTTTTATATTGAATTATCGCATAAAGAATAACTTAATTCCTTTTGGAAATCCCGTGGTTTGAAATAAACGGAGCTAACTAAAATTGAAGGNATCCTTCTCCCTATCTTTCTTCGATTCTTCTCCCCATCAAACTACAATCCTTCTCCTGTACTTCTTTAATTCTACTCCCCGTCCTTCTACAATCCTTCTCCCCATCATACCTTAATCCTTCTCTTGTCCTTCTTCAATCCTTTTTCAATCCTACTTCAACCGTCCTACTTTAATCTTTCTCCTTTTTCTTAATCAATCCATCTCCTCATCCCTCTTCATTGCTTCAATCGATCTTTTCTGTTCTTCTTTGATTCATGCTTAATGTTGCAAGCCTACCTGAACTGAAAACTTTAGAATTGGATACCTTTAATCCCGACTGCTTAATCTGAATATCCAATGTGGACACTTTTAATTTCATTTTTAATCCGCTCTTTTTCTTTAGTTTTCTCTCCCTGCCAATTTCCGACCAATGAGAGTTCACTCATAAAATAGCGCGAAAAGTTTTAAATTGCCCGGCTTCTCTAATTGGCTGTTCTGGTTTCTCCAAACCCCACTCGATAAATTGAGTTTTATACACTTATGTTAATACAAACACAAGATTAAATTAATCTTGAAATTAAACAAAAAGAAAAGATCAAACATTAATCTCGATATCCACAATTCTAAAGTTTTCAGCTCTGAACACTTACATTATTCTAATTCAAACATTTTCATATTTTTATTACAGTGAAAACCACAAAACTTTGGAATAGGAAGACGACTTTTAGACTCAAGTTATAACTTTAACTAGTCCACTGAATATGAAACAAAGCAACTGTGCAGATGTAAACAGAATGCAATTTCACATGATAAGTGAATTTATAGGTTACTGGTAAAACTAATTGCTTTGTAACAACATCAAATGCACTTAATTATTGCTTTAATGTCGTCTTCCTATTTCACAGTTTTCTTGTTTTCACTGAAACTGCTCTTGCAAGAGTTGTTACAATGATATTTGAAATGATAAACTTAAATACCGGCAATATTATGGTCGTGTGGTGTTTTATAAAGTTATACACTTAATCTTATATTTGAAAATTGGAATTTGTACAGGTTGAGTAAATAAACATGCGATTCAAAGGGACTGTAGACCTTGCTACCCACCACTTATAGGTATGTCTGATACATAACGATACCCTGTAAAGAATTTTAATCAAGAGTAAATGCTATAACCATTTTTTTTGGAAATTATAATATTTTCATTTTCGCAGTTACCTATTAAAGTAACTTGCGCATTTTGCTGCAGAAACAATGTAGGAAATTGTTAAACTTGAGCTGTTCAACCTTAAAAAAACGACGACATTATTTATTTTATTAATCAGCTGGTAAGATTGTGACTCAGACATATTATAGATAAAAGGTCACTTAACATATCGACTATAGTCCCATCAAGTAGCTGTCTTCTTATAATCGGAGTAAATCTAATCAAGGAAAATTAGTCGAGAAAACATATATGTCACGAAAAGGATTGGATAGTAAAATCTAGTATAATAATATGATAATGATTCAGAAATGATTTGAAAAAGTAGATAGATTTGGAGAACCTATGAATGGGTTTCAAGTTTAAACTATAGTGTTTGATTAAAGGTTTATGAAAAGGCAGAGTTTACAGGTTAAGCGAAAGTAGATATGTAATATGTTTTCAAACATAACTTTACATATTAAAAGAGATATTGAGAAGATAAATAGTTGTGGATTTCTAATATGTAACCAGATAAATCTGCTATTTTCATAAATGCACGTAAAATTCTGGTAAAATGAAAAGCTTAAGAGCTTCGAGTTGTACCAGTAATGTCGCTTAGAAAGTTCAGTCTAGTTTGCAGTGAAGAGAGTATGGCAAGAATATGGGTTGTTTTTGACCAGTTTTCTAAAGCTTTTTGTTCGTTAAATCTGTAATCAAGAAACTCAACCGCGCGCCTTTGATCTGAACTGTATTTTAGTAATTTTAGGAAAACGTTTCTATTGTGTCTACTGTCTAGTATATAGTTTATAATCCTTATTTTGATTTCTATTTTGAATAAAATCATTACTATTGAGAACATGATGATCTATATTTTTGTAGTAATTTTGTTAGCTCTAAAAATTTTGTACATGATTTAACATTTGTAAATGTAAAAAACTTGTAAATAATTAAATCATATATTGTTTATCTTGTATATAAATCTATGTTCATAATACGTTCATTAATTTCTGAACGAACCTATCGGTATTATTAACATGTACTATAAAACCCCATTATTAATTTAAATATAGATCAGTTGCCTTTGCTTTATAACGTTTAGACACGTATTATTTCTCGTGAAGAGAGCATCCAGTTCGAGAGCGAGTTGTATCTGAACGATACATACTAAAGAACACATAGACTGTCGTATCTGGATTGATACAGACTGAAGTATTATTGGTCGGATATTGAGTTAAAGAGCGAATTGTATCTGTACGATACATACTAAAGAATACATAGAGTGTTGTATCTCGAAAGTTAGAAACTAACGAATACAGAGGGTGTTGTATCTCGATAGATAGATACTAACGAATACAGAGAGTGTCGTATCTGGATTGATAGATACTGAGGAATACAGAGAGTGTTGTATCTGGATAGATAAATACTGACGAATACAGAAGGTGTTGCATCTCGATTGATATATATTAAAGAACACAGAGAGTATCTGGATTAATACTTACTTAAGCATAAAGAGAGTTGTATCAGAATTGTTTCCAACTTGAGAATATAGAAGGTCCTGGTACTTACTTAACAGAACTATTGGAGTAAAGCATTTGTTACATAAATAATGACATTAAGTTTCCAAAGTGCACTTTTTTGAGTTAAATTTTATTTTCTGAACAAATAGGATTTAATGAAATCCAGTAACATGGTTAATTTTATACCTATGTAAAGCAGAGTGGCGGAACAAACATATATTTTTATTATTTACTGCTGTAGCGATTGGGCTGGATTTTTTTGTGGACACTCATGGGTGTTCTAGGCTAAAAAAATTTAAAAATTTTTATATTTTTTTTAAATTAAAAAAAAATAAAATTCCACGGGCAACGCCTGGCCCTTCAGCTAGTATATTATATATATAATTATATATGAATTGAGTTGAACCCTTAACTGGTCGGTAAGTTTGCTGTCAAGTGACCCTCCATGCAAAGATGGAAATGCTAGATTCATAAAAGTACACTTGAAACCTTTATCTGATCAATAATGTGGAAGATATCGTCGTTTTCTAGGTTTGATAGTGTCTAATTCTGATCATTTCTGTATGAAGTTCTGTAGTAGAAATGCGCAAGTCCCTTTAAGTGAAACCACAGTTGAAAATAATTATTTATCAAAATTGTAAACATTGATATCTAATTCATACTTGATTCAACAAAGCTTTCAAGGGTACCTTTGTAATTCGGACATTGCCGTTGTTGCACGGAGGGTCATTTTAAATTACGCTTACAGTACCTTTAAGCGAATTTTAAATTTGTTTTTGTAAAACAATCACGCGTTAACTTGAGTTAAATAAAATGAATTTAATATCTTAACCCTCATAAAATTTTGGTATATGTACCTCATAGCGTAGACAATAATCTTATACAATGTTAGAATCAAAGAACAGAATGATAGAAATAGATAAAAGGGGAAGCGATTTTTTTATAAAGAAATTGAGTCTTTGCCACAAACTCAAATTATAGGTCACAACATAGGGTTGCAAAGATATAGAGATTAAAGACTCAATTCCTAAGTTTAAGAGTTATTTTATAGATTTACTAGGAGAATTCTTTATTCCAGAGTGAAAACACTTTGATAACAAACACAGAGACAAAATACAGATCAAAAATATAATTTTAGCAATAAAACAAAAAACGGGGAAAAGTCCATTCAGTAAATAAAAAAACCATAAATGGTCCTACAGTATGATGGGCATCGTTTTAACGTATTTTGACGTTTTTTTGACGTTAAAAGTGTTTTACAAAAAATGTGAGCTATTAATAAATTGCAAAATTTTTTTTCTCAAGTTTTAATTACTTCATGCGATATTTATTCTCTGATCAAAAATATAAACCAAAACGATTTTTCAAACCGAAAAACGAAAAACGATTTTCTAAACGTTTTGAAAAATCGTTTGGTTCATATATTTGGTCGGGATAAAAATTTAATATCATAATGTAATAAAAATAAACTTATCTTGGAAATAAGTCTAAAACTTTGAATATTTTAAAACGCTCCCCTCCAGTACAACTCCTATACCATATCATACCAATCCATGAGAAATGTGCATAATATATTTTGTACACTGCATATTTTGGTTTGTTAAATGCGCAAGCAATGCAATGCACACCTTTTAAATGCATTGGTTTCTCTTTGCCAAGTCTAATTCATCATTGCTGCACTTACTGTAGATTTAGATCTTTGTTAATGCAAGAACTGAAGTTGACAACAGCATTTTTTACATAAGCAGAACCAAGGTACCTTGAGCAGAACGTGATGGATAATGGATTATGTGGCGGGGGTGCGTGCATGTATGTATGTACTGTACAGTGGCGGGGGTGCGTG
>NW_019398302.1:5708-8626 GCF_000591075.1 Eurytemora carolleeae
AAGAGGTGAGTGAAAATGTCCCGGGTCCGTGTATTTATGTATGTACTGTACAGTGGCGGGGTACGTGCATGTATTATGTACTGCACAGTGGCGGGGTGCGTGCATGTATGTATGTACTGTACGGTGAAAGCCGGAAGCTAAGCAAAAAGTTTAAGCAAAAATTTTTTTTGGTAACTTTTAAATGACTTATTAAGTAAAATTGGTCTGTTTACACAACAAATTGTTGTGTCTCATGTTCACTGGACAACTTGATTCTAAATAGTCTTCTTCCTATTCCAGAGTTTTCTGGTTTTCACAGATTGTTTCTTCAAGCCGGTGAGACCGTAAAGTATAACACCAACAGAAATGTAAATTAAAGGGATAGTTCGCGAAAAATGAAAAGGGGTATAGGCTAACGTCGAATCGAATTCGAAGGTCATCGCGCTACTAATCTTTCTTCTATCTGTTTCGTCAATAAGGAGAAAAGGGTTAAAATTAAAAACGACTCATACAAATAGTCCTGATGTTGAAAGATTGTATTCCGCATTCCCTTTTCCTGTAAATAATTTTAGCTTTTACTGTTGCTTTGAAAGTCGGCCATTTTTAATCATTTTCGGATTTTGTCGGATTTTTCTTTTCCCAAAAAAAATTCTATAAAGTAGTAATCTCTGTCTGTTTGTTTGTTTGTACGTCCGATGACAACTCAGGAACCCCTGGACCGTATTGCCTCAAATTTCAATTGAGGAACGCTGTAAAAGTTTTTAGTTGAAAAGGTTGAGTTTGTTTTCAGACAAAGCTGAGTTCCCAAGAATATTGTTATAGGGATATTTTTGAGTCATGGTCAGACAAAAGTAAATACTGCATTTCTTAATTAATTTATGCAGAAATTTAGATTTGTGAAATGAACTTGGATTAAGTCACCAGTGGCCGAATTTAAAGAATTTGAGCGGCGGTTTAAATTTAAGCCGCGGTTTAAATATGGTTGGTTCAACTTAAAATTGTATCAAATGTTTCAAGATTTAAGCCGGCGCTTAATTTAAACCGGAAAATGAAACCGAAAGGAAAACGAAATTCCGCAAAAGTCCAAATGTTCAACAAAAATTGGTTTCCCGAAAATCTACTTGAATTATCAAGTACAATAGGTGGCAACAGAGAAATGAACAAATTATACACGACGTCATAAGTGTCAAATATAACAAGAAAAATGAAATTTTCTCACATTAGTTGACATGTTTTTCAAGATTAAATAAAAAAGTGTAAAAACAGAAAATAAGAATACATTTAATTGCCCTTATTTTATTGTAAGATAAGCACTTTATTCTAAATTTATCACTATCCCTAATAATTTTGTCGGACATAAAAACTGAATTGACGTCAGAATACAGCTGTACTGAGAATGTACAAATTTTACGTTGCCATCTATTGTACTAGAATCTATTTGCGAAAATCCACTTGGATGTGCTATGCTCCTTAAATTTAGCAGAATCAAACTATAAACGATTTTACAGTGGTTCCTAACCAATTAGTAAGTTGCCTTAATTGAAAAAAAGTGAAAAGAATGGAAAAATAAACAAATATACTGCTTCAATTTTACAAATATATGTAGAAGTCATGTAAAAACTTTACTCTTGCTAATCCCTGGATCTATCCGTATCTACAGGGTGTCCCAATAAACAACTTGTGTACAAGGTGTGCACCTTTTACGAGCTTTTTAAAATGTGGTCTTTGGGTCTTTAAAATTGACGGAGATATTTCAGATTACATGTTTTAAATGTAATACTAAATTGAATTTACGTAAAAACGATATAAAAGTGGTCACTTAATTCCCACTTTTATATTGAATTATCGCATAAAGAATAACTTAATTCCTTTTGGAAATCCCGTGGTTTGAAATAAACGGAGCTAACTAAAATCTTCCTGTACAACAAGCACCAGAAGGATATACTCCTCTGTACATAGTGTACAAAAATATAATATTTCATCTTGTCTTCCTGTACAACAAGCACCCGGTGGATATGCTCCCCTGTACATAGTGTACATAAATACAATATTACATCCTGTCTTCCTGTACAACAAGCACCAGCAGGATATACTCCTCTGTACATAATGTACATTAATATAATGTTACATCTTGTCTTCCTGTACAACAAGCCCCAGCAGGATATACTCCTCTGTACATAGTGATAAATACAATAGTACACCCTAGCTTCTTGTACAACATGCCCCGCCAGTGCCCTTGTACATAATTTGAAATTTGCTATAATCTAAACAATCAAATCTTTCCAGCTTTTTGTAAAAATAACATAACAAAAGTCACAAGATTACTGTACATTATACAACCAGGGTGGAGTATGAACTGTTAGTGAGTTGATCCTCAGCACCAACCAGCTAAACAGAAAATTTAATAGTCTCAGTGAAAGAATTTTTCCCTTTTTTAAGAAGATAATATAACCCAAATTAGACAGTTGTGGACAAATTTATTGTATTTTCAGAAAGGTAAACAATTCCAATATAGACAATCTGTTAAGGACATCAAGATACAGTCAAGATAGTTTTAACCCAACCTCGTCTCCAGTAAATCTGTTTATAAGCCTTGTACGACAATAACTATAGATGTCAACATGTCTGTCATGACAACTATCTAGGCTTAATCTGTCACGACAGTTGTCAAAATGTAGCCCGTCACGATTCTTACGACGGTTATGGCTGAATTCAATCTGTTAAAACAGTTGGAAATGTTAAAATGTAGTTCTAAATATGAAATAAACTAAATTGTATATTCAATATCTAACAATGTTGTTTAAGAATAAAACAAAGACCGTTGATTAAATAATAAACTTCTGACTGGGAGTAGGATAAAATAATTTTTAAGTGTCAAGCATGAAATTATACACAGCTGGGGATTGAAAGGATAATTAAATTACCCCCCCCCCCCCCCC
>NW_019398302.1:8661-17003 GCF_000591075.1 Eurytemora carolleeae
TTGACCTTTGAAACCCCTATATTTGACTGTGAGGATGCTTTAAATTTTTTATTCCTAATGAGATACTTGTTTGGATGCAATTCAACGGGAAGGGACGAATACATGGATTATACATTGATGTAATTAGGAATTCATGAGTGGAGTATAAACCTCCTATTATTAGGAATTCACGAAGGGGGGGGGGGTTTCAAGCCTCCTATTATTAGGATTTTATTAGAGGGGAGTATAAACCTCTTATTATTAGGCATTCATGAGGGGAGTATAAACCTCTTATAATTAAGAATTCATGAGGAGAGTATAAACCTCTTATTATTAGGAATTCATGAGGGGAGTATAAACCTCTTATTATTAAGAATTCATGAGGGGAGTATAAACCTCATATTAATAGGAATTCATGAGGGGAGTATAAACCTCCTATCATTAAGAATTCATGAGGGGAGTATAAACCTCCTATTATTAGGAATTCATGAGGGGAGTATAAACCTCATATTAATAGGAATTCATTAGGGGAGTATAAACCTCATATTATTAGGAATTCATGTGGGGAGTATAAACCTCATATTATTAAGAATTTATGTGGGGAGTATAAACCTCATATTATTAGGAATTCATGAGGGGAGTATAAACCTCATATTATTAGGAATTCATGAGGGGAGTATAAACCTCATATTATTAGGAATTCATGAGGGGAGTATAAACCTCATATTATTAAGAATTTATGTGGGGAGTATAAACCTCATTTTGTTAGGAATTCATGAGGGGAGTATAAACCTCTTATTATTAAGAATTCATGAGGGGAGTATAAACCTCATATTAATAGGAATTCATGAGGGTGATATAAACCTCATATTATTAAGAATTCATGAGGGGGGGGAAGTATAAACCCCCTATATTTAAGAATTCATGAGGGGGGGGGATTACACGTATTCATGTTTTATCAATGAAGAATGCAGAATTATGTTTGCCTTGAATATATTAGTTTTCTCTCCTTATCTCTGGATATTATTGTCCCAAGTTTAATTATGTCAGAAAAAAGGATAAAAACAGATTTGTGCAAACAAAAACAATTTCTAATTAATAACGAACAAACTAAACATTTTTGTTGTCTCCAAACAGATTTAGAATTTTTAAAGTTAAGGACGAAGTCAAGGTGCATGGATTCAAGTGCAAACAAAGAAGGTGTTACAACGTTATATTAAAAACTATCTGTAAGATTAATTTCAAATGACCTTTAATGCAAAGATGGCAATGCCCAACGCACAACAATACCCTTGAAACCTTAAAAATAATTTTGTTATAGATATTGTCGTTTTTCTAGGTTTAAAAGTGTTTAATTCTGTTCATGTTCATGCTTTCATGTCTGCAGACAGTATAAATTCGCAAGTCATTTTTGAAGAGACACCACAATTCAATTCAAATTAAATTATAAACATTAATATCTAATTCATACTTGATCAGACAAAGCTTTTAAGGGTACCGTTGTAAATCCGGCATTGCCATATTTGCATGAAGGATCACTTGAAATTACGCGAACAGTCCCTTTAAATTTCTTAAATTTCACCATAATTTCCCTAGATAGATGTATCTAGGATTATATCCCTTAAAATCCAAGGTTTCTTCCTTCATTTCCTGTTTTCCGTTAACACTTTTTAATTGGAATTCATTAAAAAGCTTGAATCTTGTTGTGTTGTAGTTTTCACTTATCCTTTGATTAAAAATTGGAAAAGAAATTGAGTCTTTGCCACATTTTTAAATCCCAATATCTTTGCAGCCTAATGGTGTAAACCTTTGTTATTTTAAACTTAGATTATCTAATCTAACAGAATTCATTGTGTGGAAAGATAAGATGACAAAATCAGAGTTTGTGGCAAAGACTCAATATCTTTCAAAATAAAGGTTCGCTCTATAAAGTAAACAAAGTTGAATTATTAAATCTGAAGGTTCTTCTTCTGCTTCTCCGGGTTAAAGGTTAAACTGTATTATTCCTGTGATAAAGTGTATATATGGAGTTAAACTAACCTCGCATGAATTATTATCACCAACATTCCTGGAATTCCGCACATTTTACTAAAAATAAATAAAACATTTGGCAAATTTTGTACTCTTTGCAGTTTGTTAGTTTGTTCGTCTGTTTTATATTAGCGGTAAGCTTTTAGTAACAATGTTAATTGTTCATAATTATTTTTATAGATCTCATAAAAACAAGATATTTGTTGTTTTAGCGCGGATTTCTTTAGACTCCTTTTTTAAGTACCAATCTCCATTTTACGTTTCAATTCACTGCAATTAATTAAGAATAAAAGGAATTTTGAAGAAATTTAAAAAAGGGAATTGAGAAAACAAAATTATACTAATTCCAGAATATTCACGTCAAAATTAACATTGAAATGTTACATAGTTTTAAATCATAACTACTATTTTGGGAGAACTATTGAGACGAAACAAATATTTTTAATTTACTTATACTTGTCTGGTGCAATCGAAGCCATAGAGGAGCTACGAGGTCACAAAAGTTAACTGAACCCTATTGAAAAAAAATCTCAATTTTGAATTCTTTTATTTTTCTACATTTTTATTCTGTGCACAGTCCTTTTAGATAATTGCATCCATGCAGGAGAACAGGAGTAATTGTTACTGGAGGCTAGCATTGCAACTTTATACACCGTGTAATATTAATGCTATTTAGGACAGGATAGGACAGGATAGGACAGGATAGGGGATAGGACAGGATAGGACAGGATAGGACAGGATAGGACAGGATAGGACAGGATAGGACAGGATAGGACAGGATAGGTCAGGATAGGACAGGATAGGACAGGATAGGACAGGATAGGACAGGATAGGACAGGATAGGACAGGATAAGACAGGATAGGACAGGATAGGACAGGATAGGACAGGATAGGACAGGATAGCACAGGATAGCACAAGACTGAGCAAAGTAAAGAAAATATCAGTTGTCAAAACTAAATTATATGATAAGAGCATAGTTTAAAATTAACTCACTTTGAAGCGTCGTTAATGTATGAAATATTACATAATTTGATTTCTAACCCTGACTTTGCGGTGAGTTTACAACGGGATGAATGTGAAACATGATATATCTGATAGCAATTCAAACATTTTTCGCAACGTAGTAATGTCTGCCAAGTTTTAAAAATAGCTAAAAAGAAAATTTTGTGTAAATTTTGTTGTGAAATAAATTCTGTGTGTGCAGTGAAAAAAAATTTCTTGTCACTTTCACGATTGGTCTATTTTTGTCTAATGTAGATGGGGGGGGGATGTTCCTAAGGTTTCGACGAAATTACCATATTTTTTAGCAAAATTTGCGTCATTTTCGTAAAAATAATTTTTTTTGCGAACTTTTGCGCATAAAGCACAACAAGTTTTACGCGTTTTTGTGCAATTTTTTTTTGCGTAATTTGCGCAAAACGTAAATTTTTACGCAAAATAAATTATTGCAAAATGACCAAAATTGACAGTTTCAGCACAGAATCAAACCTGAAACAACTGAAGCTTTATTCAAAAATTTATATAGAAAAAAATTCTACTCAATTGGTTACTTTTAGTTACAATATCTTTAAATCGAATTGCAAAATTTAATAAAACAGAAATTTGAAATTTGAAAATTGAAAATTGCTGCATAGTTTTTAATTTTATAGATGTCTAAATGTGTTGTTAAACTTTCCTACTTCAAATATGACTACTTCTAGTCGAATGCATATGATTGAAATATAAAAGGTCTAAGGCCTACTGAGATAAAGACAACACTGACACTTAGTCATAAAATTTTTACTCATACCACCTCGAAATTGGATACATTTTGTATACATACAACATAAATGTCGCAACACCTTGGCCTTTGGTTTTACCAACTTACTGATACTTATTTTTTGTAGGCCTTGATATATACATTTTAAAAATGCTACCCGTCTATTTCTATCTTGGCAAAATATTGCTCGACTTTTGTTTGAGATCGTGCACATCTTGATTTGCAGTGTGCCATGCATCAGGTTGCAAAATAGAGTTTTAGGCAAGTTATCATTTCCCTTTTAAGCATGACAATTATAGGTAAAAAGTGGAATCTCATAGATAACTAATCTATACAGTTTACACCTTTATTCAACCTTTTACTGAAAATTTGTTCCGTAAAATTGCAAAATACAATAAAGCAAAAGCGGAAAAGAGCATTTTGCGCGAAATGAAGTTTACGAATGATTGCGCAAAGTGCTATTTTTAGCGCAAAACTGTAGCGAAACAAAAGCAAAAATTTGCGCTTTCTTTCGCATAAATGTTGCAAATGGAAACCCCCCCTATGATTTTGGCCATACAGTTAAGATATGAGAGTGTAATACATGTCCCTTGTCCAACTTTTCCAGGCCAACTCATTAAAAACATTATTCCTCTAAAAAGCCAGGGTGCAAGGGAGGCTTTAAAAAAAGTTCAAAAGTTCGTCAGAAAAATGTTATTCAGATTTTTTTAAGAAAAGTTTGTCTCTGGAATTTTTTGTTTTAAAAAGTCATTTTTTTATTGATTTCATCTCAAAAATTACACAGGGAGTTAAATATGTACTGTTTATTGTTTCTCGTTGCTTAGGCAGAAACATGATTATATGTTTATATTTGACCTTTGAAACCCCTATGTTAACAGTTTTTTAAAGAAAAAAATATTACAAAAATTATTCTTTCATGTCAAATTGAAATGACTAAAACAAAATGTAATATTTGGATATCTTTACATTTTTTCCTGTGTTCAAACAGAGACATGGTTTCCAAAGTTTCTTTTTTTCGCAAAAAAAGTTCTTATTTAAAGTTGTTTTTAATTTCCTTAAAAACTTTGATCAATATGAACGGTTTCAATTTTTATTTTGGAAACAATGATAAATTGAATATTGTTTGTTTTGAGAAATTCTTTAAAATTTTTGTAAAATACTTAATTTAATTCTTATGCGTCACACACTTCAATGTTAAAAAAACCAGCTGATTATGAAAAACATTAAACAGCTGACCACTCTAGTCAAGAATGACGCGACATTTTGTGAATTTGAAGGGTCTTCAGTTTGCATTACCATGAAAAATTAGAAATATTCTGTGGATGACTAATTTTACGCAGAAATAATACATGAAATTCCAATAATTGCTTTCAAATTTACAATAAATGTTTGAGTATTCGTAAACTTTTTTTGCTTTATGATAAAATATTAATTCTTAAATATTTATGTTCATTTCTTTACATTCACAGAGTCAAAAAATTGTATTGGCAATCTTTTTTTTCTCTCCAAAATTCTTTAATTGCATTGACAGATTACCTATTCTATAAAGTAGTAATCTCTGTCTGTGTGTTTGTTTGTACGTCCGATGACAACTCAGGAACCCCTGGACCGTATTGCCTCAAATTTCAATTGAGGAACGCTGTAAAAGTTTTTAGTTGAAAAGGTTTACTTTGTTTTCAGACAAAGCTGAGTTACCAAGAAATTTGTTATAGGGATATTTTTGATTCATGGTCAGACAAAAGTAAATACTCCATTTCATAATTAATTTATGCAGAAATTTAGATTTGTGAAATGAACTTGGATTAAGTCACCAGTGGCTGAATTTAAAGAATTTGAGCGGCGGTTTAAATTTAAGCCGCGGTTTAAATATGGTTGGTTCCACTTAAAATTGCATCAAATGTTTCAAGATTTAAGCGGGCGCTTAATTTAAACCGGGTTCTGGTGGATTTAAACCGCGGCTCAAATTCTTTAAATTCCATCTCAGGGAGGATAAAAAGGCCGAAACCGACTCTGAGCGCTCAATGCATAGATTTCAAACTCAAAAGTTGTTACCTCAGAAAATGAGACCGACAGGAAAACGAAATTCCGCAAAAGTCCAAATGTTCAACAAAAATTGGTTTCCCGAAAATCCACTTGGATGTGCTTTGCAGAATCAAACTAGGATAAACGATTTTACAGTGGTTCCTAAACAATCAGTAAGTTGCCTTAATTGAAAAAAAGTGAAAAGAATGGAAAAATAAACAAATATACTGCTTCAATTTTACAATTGTATGAAGAAGTTAAAGGTAAAAACTTTACTCTTGTTAATCCCTGGATCTATCCGTATCTACAGGGTGTCCCAATAAACAACTTGTTTACAGGGTGACCCAATAAACAACTTGTTTACAGGGTGTCCCAATAAACAACTTGTTTACAGGGTGTCCCAATAAACAACTTGTTTACAGGGTGTCCAAATAAACAACTTGTTTACAGGGTGTCCCAATAAACAACTTGTTTACAGGGTGTCCCAATAAACAACTTGTGTACAAGGTGTGCACCTTTTACGAGCTTTTTAAAATGTGGTCTTTGGGTCTTTAAAATTGACGGAGATATTTCAGATTACATGTTTTAAATGTAATATTGAGGGAGATATTTCAGATTACATGTTTGAAATATAATATTGACGGAGATATTTCAGATTAAATGTTTTAGATATAATACTAAATTGAATTTACGAAAAAACAAAAACGATACAGAAGTCGTCACTTAATTCCCACTTAATTCCCACTTTTATATTGAATTATCGCATAAAGAATAACTTAATTCCTTTTGTAAATCCCGTGCTTTGAAATAAACGGAGCTAACTAAAATTGAAGGATCAAGAACTTAATCCTCCAATTTTAAAGGGTGCCACATTGGATGTCGAAATCAAGTTGTAGATTTTACCGATCCCATACCAAAATGTTAACCTCAGAATAAGTAAGTTTAGCGTATCAGGTCATACACGGCAGAGATTGTGAGAATTGCTTTAAATCATTGAATACATAAATGTATTATTTCTAAATTCTAACTTTTAATATGCAAAATTCTTAATAAGTAATCTTTTTAAACAGTTAATATTTCTACAACGGAAACAATGCTACTACTGCGATTAGACTTTAAAAGACTTAATAAGACTATTCGTAGATACTTGAATATTTTATAGGAAAGTGATTAAAATGTGTAGAGTTAAAAAGATGAAAGAATAATTATCAAGGATGTTTACAGGTTAGATGAGTTTGAAGGGGGGGATTAAATTTATTAAATAAAGGGTAAATGCATTGTGTTTAGGCCTTATCAGAGAAAAGTTAAACAATCTTAGTTTTTTGTATTGGCCTTGTGTAAACCTTAGAGGAATATGTTAAATTATGGACAAATATCAGAATTATGTTTGAATAAAAAAGGTTTTATTTTTTTTACATTTAAAAAAACTAAAAGAAACAGTAAAGTTTGGCAGTGATATGAAAAAGAAGAGAACGGATTGGAGTATTAAGGTGTTCGGACCTAACGGAGCGCTATCTCCGGGTTAACTGAAGAACTGAAGATCTGAGTCGGAACCCGCTTTCTAGACTTTGTTTCTCCCGTCCCTCTTCAATCCTTCTACCCGTCTCTCTTCAACACTTCTCCACTTACTTCATCAATCCTTCTCTCCGTTCTTCTTCATCCTTCTCCCCGTCCTTCTTGATCCTTCGCCCCGTCCTTCTTTATCCTTCTCCCCGTCCTTCTTTATCCTTCTCCCGGTCCCTCTTCAATCCTTCTCCTCCTACTTCATCAATCCTTCTCCCCGGCCTTCTTTATCCTTCTCCCCGTCCTCATCATTCCTTCTCCCCGTCCTTCTTCATCCTTCTCCTTGTCCCTTTTCAACACTTCTCCCCGTACTTATTTAATCCTTCTCCCTGTCCTTCTACAATCCTTCTGCCCGTCCTTCTTTATCCTTCTCCCCGTCCCACTTCAACACTTTTCCACTTACTTCATCAATCCTTCTCCCCGTCCCACTTCAATCCTTCTCCCTGTCTTTCTTCGATTCTTCTCCCCATCAAACTACAATCCTTCTCCTGTACTTCTTTAATTCTACTCCCCGTCCTTCTACAATCCTTCTCCCCATCATACCTTAATCCTTCTCTTGTCCTTCTTCAATCCTTTTTCAATCCTACTTCAACCGTCCTACTTTAATCTTTCTCCTTTTTCTTAATCAATCCATCTCCTCATCCCTCTTCATTGCTTCAATCGATCTTTTCTGTTCTTCTTTGATTCATGCTTAATGTTGCAAGCCTACCTGAACTGAAAACTTTAGAATTGGATACCTTTAATCCCGACTGCTTAATCTGAATATCCTATGTGGACACTTTTAATTCCATTTTTAATCCGCTCTTTTTCTTTAGTTTTCTCTCCCTGCCAATTTCCGACCAATGTGAGTTCACTCATAAAATAGCGCGCAAAGTTTTCAATTGCCCGGCTTCTCTAATTGGCAGTTCTGGTTTCTCCAAACCCCACTCGATTAATTAAGTTTTATACACTTTTGTTAATACAAACACAAGATTAAATTAATCTTGA
>NW_019398303.1:0-17000 GCF_000591075.1 Eurytemora carolleeae
CCCCTTATTTATCTCATTTCATTGAAGAAATCTGTGTTTAAGTTTTTTGTCAATACGAGTTTTTTACTGTAGAGGTTTAGTGATTTTTGTAAAAAAATCTAAATTTAAATCAATTTAGGATAGCGTTGATGAAATTTTAGGATAATGGTAGACGTGATGATGTTATTTTAGGATAGTGATACATAGCGAACAGACAAAATTGAAATAGAATTGAAATGTCGGATAGCGTTTTCGGATAGCGTTTCTGATTTAGGATAAAGAACACACAGATACGAAAATTTTAGGATAATACATGGCGTATATGGACGTACAAACAGACAAACACAAAAACAGAGTATTTATAGTACAACTTACTAACTTACTCACTTACTAACTCACATGATTTGTGTACAGGTCCTATTCTAGAAAAAGATTATGTCAAAATGATGGAGGAGCATGGATTTAAGGTTTTAAATAATTTCCTTATTCATTATTTTCGTTTTATAAATACTAATTTTTATTTAGATTCATAATTTCTTATGTTCAGGTTCATATGTCGCAGACATTGACTTTAGAATACATTCTTAGTAGAGAGTTCATTGATAACTATTTCAAGACACGAGTTCTAACTGGATTCAAAAGTTTACAGGTAGCTCAGTTGCTTCATAATTTTGACTCATATGGGCACTTCAAAGTAAAATACTCATAAGATTAAAATCTTATATGGTTTTAAACATAACTTCTTTCTTTGATTAGCTCTTGTGTATGAAATTAATAAATTTGGTAAATATTTCTTAAGGATGATAAAAGAGAGCTTTTCTTGACAGAATATAAGAGAAGGATGGAGAACAAAGTAAGATAAATGATAAATAATTATTCGCGCACCTATTCCTTTTAGTAAAAGTAAATTCAACCTATACGAAGCGTAAAGTCTGACCGCGTCAACCTTGTTGCACCGGCTAGTCCTGTCCATAGAGCTAGGTACAGTACAAACTGAAACCGAAAAGGTTGACCCAGCTCAGAAATTCAAATGTACTATGGCTGCCCGTGTATTGTTTGAAATAAAAAATAAACATAATAAATTTAATTTCAGGATACTCTGAAAGTTGTCAATTATCCAATGGATGTATTTCAAGTTCTCGGTCAAAAGGTAGAAGAGCTTTGAAAATTAGAAATTATCAAGATGAAAAATGCCAAAGCGGAGGAATTTAGAAAACAACTTCCATCTGGGATTTCAATGTTTTTTTATGTAACTAGAGCAATGTCATGTGTTTAACTGATATTGGAGCATTGAAATATATATAATATAGATATCTTTTAATTTGACAATATCAATGAAAAATATTTAAATTTAGTAATGAAAGGAATTGCGTCTTTGCCACAAACTCTGATTTTCATAATCTTTAAAAACCCAATGTCGTGGACCTCAGCTACTTCAAACAATGAATTCTTTGAAATCAAATAGTCTTTGAAATATCAAAGGATTTAACCATCAGGTTGCAAAGCAATAGGATTGTACATTTTGAGTTTGTGGCAAAGACTCCTTTATTTTGAGCTTTATTAATTAATCTGTTCTGGAATCTAACCTGTAAACCTTTTGATCTAAAGGGAATTTGATCTAGGAGTAATTAATCTGATCTAATGAGAATTTGATCTAAAAAAACTTGGAAATGGATCTAAAATATTTTTTTCTAATCTTATTTTTCATGTACTTTTTATATTTTAAGTGAAGAATTTCATCTGAATTTTTTCCTAATATTGGGAATTGGATCCAAAATATGTAGAATTGGATCTAAAATATTTTTTATCAAAAATTTAATTTTTTAAATGACATTTTTGCCTCAAAATCTCCCAAAATTCTTAACTTTTTTTCTAAAAATATGGAATTTGATCTAAAAAGTGTAGACTTTGATTCAAAAAGAGATGATAGTAGGTTTCAGGGTAGAGATGAGCCAAAAGGTTTATAAATCAGATTCCTGAACAGGGTTCAGGTTGGAAAAATAACCAAAGCCCAACTCCCAAGTACAATTGAACCCTGCAATGACAAATGCAATTTTGTTAATTTTAGGCTCTTATTCTTCCCATTTTAGATCATATTCCACGCATTGAAAAAATATTCATCAATTTTCAGACAGAAATATGTTTTATTTGAAATTTAAGTTTTAGATCAAGTTCCACAATTTTCCGAAAAAAATTGGAATTCGATTTAAAATTTTTTTAGATCAAAGTCCAAGTAGGTCAAATTCTTTTAGATCAATAAGGTTATTGATCGAATTCTATGCATCGTGATTAATGATGAAAAGGTTGCGGATATAATTGAGTTATTTGAGTTAAATGAGCTAGTATTTAAATGATTACAATTCCTATGATTAATATCTAAAAATTATTATCAAGTATGATATGTTTTATTTAGACTTTCTTATTAAAGGATAATTATTGGATATAAAGGAAGTAAAACAATTTTTTGTTGTTGCTATATTTCCATTTTTTACTTTCAAACTTTCATTTTCATACTTACTGAAGTACGTTGTGTACTTTAAAAATTTCTATAAATGCTTTTTCACATTTTAAAAGTTACCTTGATATATTTGAAGATATGGGCAAAAAATTATCATCACTATTATTATTATTATTGCAATTATTATTATTATCATTATTTTAATTCTTGTTTTTATTGTAATATCATTATAAAATATGATTACTGACACAGCAACCCATGTCGTACATTCATTTTCCGACAACAACAAGATGTCGTGCACAGGGTTTCCAACAACAAGATGTCGTGCACAGGGTTTCCAACAACAAGATGTCGTGCACAGGGTTTCCAACAACAAGATGTCGTGCACAGGGTTTCCAACAACAAGATGTCGTGCACAGGGTTTCCAACAACAAGATGTCGTGCACAGGGTTTCCAACAATTTTTATTGAATATTTCTTGTAGAACTTCTATTGTTTATCAAACACAAATGTAATATAAAACATAAGCAAAGTTACATTGAAATAAAACAATTCTGCACATAAAGCAATAAATTTAAGTTAAAAAATACAAAAAAATCTTTATTATGCAAAAACCTAAACATTTAAGATATGTGAAGTAAATATTTCAAAAAATTTTGAAATTTAACAACCAGTGAAAATAAATAAAATCACCAAATCATGAAGTGAAATAAAAAATAAAAAAAATACTGGGCAACCAAAGATAAAAAATTTAGATTTAATTTAACAAAAAATAAGAAAAAATTATGCCTCGGCTGGAATATTAACATAGGTCTCAATCTACCCCCTGTCCATATATGGTAGAAAATCTTTCCCTGTCCTTGCCTCTTTTAATCTCCCCAGGACCAGGGCAGCCTCCACGAGACAGGACCAGGGCAGCCTCCTGAGACAGGACCAGGGCAGCCTCCACGAGACAGGACCAGGGCAGCCTCCTGAGACAGGACCAAGGCAGCTTCCACGAGACTCAAAATCATTAACATTTAGAATATAAATGTCAATTTCTCACTGGAGAATGTAGCTATAACAGTCGTCGCATATATCAATACAATGGAGACAAATTTTGATTTCAATTTTGATTTATATCAAACTGTTAAACCGCATTGGCGCACAATAAGACATACTTAATACTTCTAAATTTTTAATTTAAAAAAAGTTGTGTTCATTGTATTGATATATAATTGCATACCAACGTAGATAAAAATCACACCAATTATTCAGTTCAAAATATCAAAACCCCATTACACTTAATTTAATTTATTGCAACACTGAACTTGCAAAAGATTGCGAGAATGTCGTCTTCTTATTTCACAGTTTTATGGGTCTAACTGAATTTGAATTTTCTAAAAAATTATATTTTGAAATTTACGTAAATGTTTAATTGTTGAAAGAAAGAGATTTTTTCGAAAAATCGTTCATTGCCGAACTTTGATTTTATGACTTGAACAGAATTTGAGAGGTCGAGGTTCAACATCGAAGTAGATTAGGAATTAATCTGAACTGCCGACTAAGTTCGACCGTTGCATGGCGGACGGAGTGGAATGTTTGTCGAGTTTAGTTAATTATTATTTAAAGTTATTTTCATTAACCCTAGACTGTCCTAGCCGCAGCGCTCGGCCCAGAAATTGTCTTAACCTAACCTAACCCTCAAATAATACAAAAATAAACAGCTGGCGTAGGTCCAATATTGCCGTAGGTCGGAAAGTTAGTAGGTCGGAAGTTCAGTAGGGGGGATGTTGCGTATAGACGATGTAACATTACCAAAAAACAATATTAATTGAAATCTCTTCTTTTAAAAAATGATAACAAACCTTTTTATCGAAAAAAATTGTTTTGAAATTAGAAAAATTTGATTATTCATGACATATTAAATTACAATATTGACATGTTTATAAAATGAATACCAATTTTAGCGGGTTTAGTCAGGTTAAGCAACTTTTTAGCCAATTGTTGAACTTTTGTCTATTTTTGAAAGTAGACAATGTCGTCTTTGCATTGAACCAAACCAAACCTATGGCCTGCAGCAAGCAGCCACCCTGTCACTAAACACTCTATTTAGTATTTTGCGTCATTTGTCCCATTTCTTGCTCTCAAATAAAACACCCAGGGAAAAGTACGAACACACTGTTTTACATAAATCAATTCGAAATTATAAATTGAAAGTGAGAAAGTTTCTAATATCAATGGTTACTAGATTAAAAAAAGTTAGAAAGTGAAATGATTATAATGTTAATATTGTGATTATTTCTTATTTCAAGAATAAGACGGAATATTGAAATAGAAACGTTATGTTTGAAATAATTACCGTAAATTTAAAATAGATTGTGTTTATTTCATTTCTGTCATGTGTAGCTTAGAAAAGCTGAATAGTTAGGTTAGTCTAGGTTTTTAAACATCCAATTGGCAATTTATAAATCTAGTCGTTTAGAAATATTTGAGCCAATTACTGCGTACAGCGTACTGCGTTGCTTATCTTCGTGCTTCGTAAAATGTAAATAAACGCAGCAGTTAATGGTTTGGGTTTGTTTACATATCCGGTATTTTCCTAGAGAACGATTTTTGGACCCCCCCCCCCTCCTATCAATTTTGTACATGGGTCTGACAGAAAGAGGGGGGGGTCCAAAAATCGTATACTAGGAAATTACCGGGGTCTAAAAATCGTTCATTAGGACAGACTCAGTGGATGGTTTGGATATGTTTACATATCCTGTTGCAATATTGCATTACACTTTCAAGTCCCTTTTCTAACCTTGAAGAAGGGAATTAGAATTTTATGCACGTGACTTAAAACAAATAGCTACGCAATTAGGGTGTAATAATGTTTCTGGGCGAAAATATTATTTATGCCTTAAAATTATTTAATTAAACAGCTTCTTTTTTGGTCTGTCCTTAGAGCTGAGAGCGCTCTTTGGACCCAATATCCCCTCCTATCAATTTTGTGCATGGCCTCAAAAAGCGTTCTCTAAAAAACTACCCTTATTTTAATTTGTGAATATGAATTCTTAATATTTTAAATGTTTCAGATAAAAATGCATTAGTTTTATTGTTGGAGACTTGCTGGGAAAATATTTTAGGGAAATAAACGGATAAATTAAACTTTATTGACGACAACCACAAATGGTAAGATAGTTGAGATAAAATGGGAAACTGTTTTTCTACGGATAGCGGGGGCCATCATGCCTCTGCCCCATCTCCTGGTATTCCCAGACTAACCGAAGCCCCTGTAGTCTCAGGACTAAACTCGGAGAATATAGTCCCGATGGTTCCTCTGGACCTCGGACATTCCAGACCGCTACCAGACCCAACAGAATCAACTCCATCCAGTATTAAGGTATTTTTATTCTAAATTAAAGGGAATGTTAGCGAAATTGCCCACGATTTAAAAAAGTTTCAAATCGGTGCCCATTTACCACCTAAATGTCAACAATTGAGATTAATTTAGAATTTTTGTTTGGGCGATTAAATTGCCTTATGTTAAAAAAAATCTAAAATTTTTACAGAACGCTGAAATAAATTTATTGATTGATTTTGTTTGATTAATTGATTGATGGACTACATTTTCAAAATTGATTTAGGTGTTCGTAGCACTGTATGATTATGATGCACGGACAGATGAAGATTTAAGTTTCAAGAAGGGTGAACACTTGGAGATTATTAATGATACACAAGGTATATTTGGTGATTATTAATGATACACAAGGTATATTTGGAGATTATTAATGATAAACAAGGTATATTTGGAGATTATTNCAAGGTATATTTGGAGATATATTAATGATACACAAGGTTATTTGGTGATATATTAATGATACATAAGGTATATTTGGAGAGAAATGATAATTTTTAAACTAAGTAATTATTTTAACAGATTATACATAATTGTTAGAATTATAAAATATCTGTAAATATTACGAACTTCATAAGAATTTTCATTATATTTGCTCAGTGTTAAGATAACGAGAAAATTGAGTTTTTTTCAAATATTTACTTTAAGATTACAAATAATGTAAAAATGTAATAATGTTCTAATCATGTAAATGAAAATACTCACTGCGTACAAAATTTTGTGCGCTACATGCCAAGAAATGAAATAAAAGTTATATTGTTTTTACACTAAGTTCCCTATTTTTCGCCACGTAGATGTTCGGTGTTGTTTTTAAAAGGTTGCGATCCCCCCCCCCCCCTTTCATTGACCTTTGACAACCTAAAGGGGAGGACGGCCGTAAAAACTTTCACGCTAATTAATCATTTTGAGTTTAAATTGATTCAATTTGATAAACTGAAAGCCCGCATTGGGTGAAGGCCAGTTTAACAAAGAAACATGTGTTCTCATTGGTCTTCAATTATAAAGACATCGGGATATTATATATATCAGACATTTTACAGGGCGAAACAAATTTCATCGAATTGATTTTTCTCTCAAATTGAGATTTAAACACGGAATTTCATGAATTTTTCGTAACAATTAAAAAATATTTGAAGCAGAAAATATGAGCAATCAAGAAAATCCAAGTGACACTGTTTACTAGTTTTTCAGGGTATCTTGACTAGATATTATTTTTAAATAATGTTTTTAGGGTATCTGGACTGGATATTATTTTTCTAAATAATGTTTTTAGGGTATCTTGACTAGATATTATTTTTAAATAATGTTTTTAGGGTATCTGGACTGGATATTTTTTTTCTAAATAATGTTTTTAGGGTATCTGGATATTATTTTTTTAAATAATGTTTTTAAAGTATCTGAATATTATTTTTTTAAATAATGTTTTTAGAGTATCTGGATATTATTTTTTTAAATAATGATTGCTAAAATTGTTAATTTTTACGAAAACTTGTAGCTATTAACATGAATACTTATAGCTATTAACATGAAAACTTATAGCTATTAACATGAAAGATTAACAAAATATGAAAAGCTGAAATGAAAATTTATGAATATTTAATTTCAGGAGACTGGTGGTTTGCTAGATCCAAAGCAACTAAACATGAAGGATATATTCCATCAAATTATGTGGCAAAACTCAAATCAATAGAAGCAGAACTGTAAGACATTTTTTTTAAATGGAATTTTTTGTTCTGAGACAAATGTATCGAGAATTTTTATAGATGAACGGAGTGTTAAAGGGAACGTAAGCGGAATTTTAACTGAATCTCCAATAATGTGGAAATTATATATATTTTTTTGTGATGAAAGAGGTTAATTCTGATAATTCCTTCATGTTTTCCTTTAGTAGAGAAACCACAATCGAAAATCAGTTTTCAACATTAGAAATATGGATAGATAATTTCTGATTGATCAGACAAAGCTTTTAAGGGCACCCGTTGTGAATCGGACATTGAGAATTAAAAATACGTTTGCTGTCCCTCAAGTAATGCTGTTCACTGTAATGATTAGTTTCATGATTATTCTTTTTCAAACGTTAACGCTTTGTTTCGGGAGTAACGGAGAACAAAGAGAAATTTCTCTTTTTTGTTGATGTTTTTGAAAAAGTCCTTATTCCGCATTAAAAATCTGGTCGATTACTCTTGAAATTTGTTGATTTCTTATTTTGAAAGACGTTATATTGTCTTATTTAATTTAAAAAACACTTTCCCTTTTTATTAAAAATATTGCTTAATTGTTCAACTGTCCTTCATAATAAAACTCTATTTAAATATTTATCTTGCAGATGGTATTTCGGGAAGATCAAGAGGATCGAAGCTGAGAAGAAATTACTCCTGGTGCAGAATGAGCACGGTGCCTACCTGATCAGGGACTCGGAGTCAAGACGAAATGATTTCTCTCTCTCCGTCCGAGACGGGGACACGGTGAAGCACTACAGGATCAGGCAGCTGGACGAGGGAGGGTTCTTCATTGCACGCCGAACTACTTTTAGGTGAGATCATTATATAATGACTTTAAAAAAGAGTATTGTTTATTTCCAAGATAAAATATACCTCCTTAAACATGCCGCCTCCCCCCCCCCGCAATTTCCGTAAAAGTTCATTAATTGGCCGACACCCACCACCACTTTATACTCGTACATATAAACTGTTTGTTTTTGATTGATTTTGATGGTTATTTTATTGTTAGAACTGACGAGGGTCAACCCAGACCGAAATATATTTTCAAAAAACGTGGAACTAGCATATCTATACTTTATTTACTTCACCGAATTTTAATTTTAGCGGGACAATAAAAAAGAAAAGCATTAAATGGCTTAAAAAGAAGAAATGGGTACAATAATTTATTTTGATTAATATATTTGATAATTTTTTTTGTTTTGTTCAGAACCCTTCAAGAGTTGGTGGAACACTACAGCAGAGATGCAGATGGATTATGCGTCAACCTTAGGAAACCATGCGTCAAGGTAGGTTAAATGGATTATGCGCCAACCTTAGGAAACCATGCATCAAGGTAGGTTAGATGGATTATGCGTCAATCTTAGGAAACCATGCGTCAAGGTAGGTTAGATGGATTGTGCGTCATCCTTAGGAAACCATGCGTTAAGGTAGGTTTGTTATATTATGGGTCAATCTGAGAAAACCATGCGTCAAGGTAGATTAGTTGGATTATGGGTCAACCTGATAAAACCATGCGTCAAGGTAGATTAGTTGGATTATGGGTCAACCTTAGGAAACCATGTGTCCAGGTAGGTTAGATGGATTATGCGTCAACCTGAGGAAACCTTGCGTCAAGTTATGTGTGTTATATTATAAGTCAACCTTAAGAAACCATGCGTCAAGGTAGGTTAGATGGATAATGTGTCAACCTTAGGAAACCATGCGTCAAAGTAGGTTAGATGGATCATGAGTCAACCTAAGGAAACCATGCGTCAAGGTAGGTTTGTATTATTATGCGTCAACCTTAGGAAACCATGCGTCAAGGTAGATTAGTTGGATTATGGGTCAACCTTAGGAAACCATGCCTCAAGTTCGGGATGAATTATGCGTCAACCTCGCAATTTCACCCTGATTATTTAGCAAAATTATTATTTTTAAGAATCTTTGTGTTTATAAATCCGCCTCAACCCCTCCTTTGTCTAGATGGATAAACCGACGATAGCTGACCTGAGTCACAACACGAGGGATCAGTGGGAGATAGAGAGAACTAGTCTCAAGTTTGTTCGGAAACTCGGACACGGACAGTTCGGAGAGGTCTGGGAGGGACTCTGGAACAATACTACTCCTGTTGCAATCAAAACTCTTAAAACAGGTATTTTACAAGATTTACATTATGCAATTATGCAATTGCTATCAAAGGGTGTTTTAAATTTATTGTATAATTAAAATCGGGTTTATTTCTTTCCCTATTTAGTGTTTTTTTTTTCTTTTAAGCAATTATTATTAAACTATGAAAATGCTGCTCACATATACTTCTACGTTTTAGAACGTTTATATGCTTGTTTAAGCTTCAGTTGAAAAAGAGTAATTGGCAAAATTCTTATAGATTTTTAAGCATGTTCCTTTTTTATCTTGTTGTTTATCCATTTACATTTTTTCTGCTTGCTTGATAATTGTATTTTTTTTAAGGAACCATGGACCCTAAAGATTTCCTGTGTGAAGCGCATATAATGAAGAAATTGCGGCATCCCAAACTAATCCAGCTGTACGCGGTATGTACCCTGGAGGAACCTATTTATATCATTACTGAGCTCATGAAGTACGGCAGCTTGTTGGAGTACCTACAAGGTAGTACTTTTATTTAGATTTGTTTTGGTACTAATCGTAGTTGTAAACATGTTAAAAAGGATAATTTTCGTAACAATTTAGTCTGTGTTATTAAATAGTTGTAAAATAACCTTTTTTTTTTGGACGATCCTTCCTGGTGAAGTTTTACAAACGACTTTAGGCGCTTATTTAGAAAATATACACAGTAAACACGTCTTATTTAGAAAATATACACAGTAAACACGTCTTATTTAGAAAATATACACAGTAAAAACGTCTTATCGTTTTTTTCTCTAAAATACTGAACTCTCCAATTACATTCATCGTCCTTACCTAGCCAGTCTTTTCCTTTAAGATCCAATTAACTTTCTTCATATTTGATCGTATTATTTATTGATTGATTGATTGATAATTTAGTTACTAATTGATTGATTGATTGATTTACTGATTGATTGATTGATTACTGATTGATTGATTGATTACTAGGTAAGGGTAAGCTGCTGAAGCTCCCCCAGCTTGTGGATATGGCTGCTCAAGTAGCCGCCGGTATGGCCTACCTGGAATCACAGAATTATATCCATAGGTAAACAAAATATTACCTAAAGGGACTGTAGGCCGTAGCGCGTAGGTTTATTATTGGATGCCGAACTTACCCTTATTAATCTACATGTTTGCTTGTTATTGTTACTTAAAGAGACTGGCGTATTATTAATTAAGATGCCGAACTTACCCTTATTAATCTACAGAATCGATTGTATTTGTTACTTAAAGGGAATGTAGGCGTATTATCAAGTGAGATGCCGAACTTACCCTTATTAATCTACAGAAACTTTTGTAATTGTTCCTAAGGCAATGTAGGCGTATTTCCAAGTAGATCGGTGTGTCCGATTTACAATAGTCCGATTATAATCCTTTGACGGATCAAGTATAAATTAATCTACAAAAACTTTTGTAATTGTTAAACAATTGATTTACAAACTTTTTTAAATTTAAGAAATATTTATATTTATTTTTTGAAATCCGTAAATCAGTCAAAGATCGAAATCGCACACTCCCCACTGTGCATGGATGGTCACTTTACTGTAAGTAAACTTACAGTCCTTTCAATAAGTTAATTGTTTTTATATTCTTTTTTCTCTATCTATGAAGTCTCAATTCAAATTTACTTAACATGTCATTTAAATATTTATCCTTTTTAGGGATTTGGCGGCCAGAAACGTCTTGGTTGGGGAGAACAATATTGTCAAAATTGCGGATTTTGGGTTGGCTCGGTTAATCAAGGAAGACGAATATGAGGCTAGGGTTGGTGCCAGGTTCCCCATCAAGTGGACTGCCCCCGAGGCGGCAAACTACTCCAGGTTCTCCATCAAGTCAGATGTCTGGAGTTTCGGTATTCTTCTCACAGAGCTCGTCACATACGGCCGAATCCCATATCCAGGTTGGAACTATTTTATAATTTATTCATTTCATATTAAAGTGGGTTCATGCATTATGGGGGATGTAAAAAGTTACATGATTTCTTAACATCGTAATAAAAAATACGAAGAATTTAAAGTTAAACTCACATCTTAATAATATGAAAATGAAGATAATTTGTTACATAAAATTGTTAATTTTCTTCTTTTTTCCAATTACTTTTTTCGAACCAAAACGCCACTTTTAACTACCGGAAGGGGGGGGGGAGGTAAAAAAAATTGCATCGTCCTTTCCTGAATCTAGCAGTTGTCCGTATCTTTTGTCGTCCGAAAGATTTAATTATAATTTCTGTTGATAAGAGAAATAATCCTCTAATTATTTAATAAAAAATCGCTCTTTTTTAAATAACTTTTAATGAACAAAAATATCCCCCCCCCCTTAAATACCGGGAGGGGGGGGGGCAAAAGAGCAGAGCTTAAACTTTTGAGTACTCATTCCCTGTATCTATCTATCTGTATTTTATGTCGTCCAAAGGATTGAATTAATTGATGACATAGATATTCTATGATTATAACCTAGCGGGGCTATTGAATAACTGACATTTTATCAATCAAGTTTTGGCCTCAGGTTTGACTCTTTACAGTTTTGACAAAAAGCAAAATAATATTTAGGAATGACGAATGCGGAAGTGTTGCACCAGGTTGAGCACGGATATAGGATGCAGTGCCCCCAGGGTTGCCCCCCGCTCTTCTACGACATTATGCTTGAGTGCTGGCACAAGGACCCGATGAAACGACCAACCTTCGAGACTCTGCAGTGGAAACTCGAGGATTTCTTCACAATGTCCGACTCTGAGTACAAGGACGCCTCAGCGTACTAGGACTCTACGCAGTTGTACAAATTTTGCGTATCTTAGTATTTTTGATTCATGACTCCCCTGGTTTAGATTTAACTATTAACCCTGTAAGTTTAGCTCTTGTTACTGCAGCTCAAACTATTATTTCCCCTAAACCAGGGGGTATATAAAATTCCATTCATTACGTCCCAAATGTTGATTGATTGATATTAGGGGCAGAAATTAACCATATTGTTATTGTAAAAATTGGAAGTTTGATGTCAAAAATTCCATACTGCAGAATGTAAACTGCAAGGAAGTGGTATTTTCAGTATATCATAAATTTACTCTTATTGATTATGATAATTTCCATCTGTTAACTTCCCAAATGCAGTACACATATCTGAAGTATAGTGCACGAACACAATCAACTTGCCAAAGTTCACATTGACACAGAAAGTGTATACCCCAAAATGTACTTTCAACACCGATCCTAATTGGGATGAGGAATGGAATTACATGGACCCCTGCCCTAAACTGGTTTAGTTTTGTTGAGATGACCGTGCAGCTTTTTCTGAAGATTCCTAGTTAAAAAATATTGTCCTCCCATTTTTAATTGCTCTCAAAACAACCTCAATCAATGTTAGTAATTTACATTTTCGTGAACTATTTGATTACATAAACTCGTATGGCCTTCATTTTCAAGATAAAGACGACATTATTTTTCTACTAAAATATCTGCCATAGAATCATATTTTTCCATCCAATACTTTTCTAGTAACAAAGTTTTCAGAATTTAACCGTCATTTACAAAGTAATACTGAAAACTCTTATTTGATTGATTGAAACCCATATCGGCTAGATTAATTTACAATTTTTCATTGATGGCAACCTATTAATACAGAATCTTATCATGCTAATTGTTCTCAGGACTTAAAATATAGAAAAATTTAACTATAAATCATTATCTTAGAACTATGTACCGTTTACATTATACAGTACACTGTACAACTGTTCAGTCCTAGGTTCAACTCTGCATATTAAACACTTTGTGTAATTTTATATCTTTGTACATAATCAATAAACGTGCATCAAATATTACAATAATATAAATTGTAAACTAGAAATTGAACTGAGCATAAAAATCCCCGAAATAAATTTATCGCCATTCAAGTTCATTCAAAATGGCGGCTATTTTTTATCAATATGAATTATTTTAATATTATAAATTTTTTTCTCTCTTGTAACTAAACTAATATTTTGTTATGTTTTATGAAATAAGCAAAAATGTATGTAAATTTTTAACCATTGACTCATTCAAGTCGTTGCTTCTTTTTACAATGTAAATTTGACACAAATAAACTTTCAAATTCTTCAACTTTTTTAAAATAAAATTGTTTTGTAATCAATTTTTTCATCGGTAATGTGACTTTTTTTGAAAATTTTGTAAATTTAATTTGCTATTATAAACTACACAGTATTTTTTAAGATGCTCTCAACGCATTAATATTCTTCAAAAATACATCAATTAACATTGGCCTTAGTAATGTTCCTTTTTCAGTATATGTAGCGCCTACATAGATTAATTTACTTTCTGTATATTTGTTGTAAAATTTATTTTAAATATTGTCAATAATATTGTTCGCCTTTAGGTAAAGTAGAGAAGGTTATTGAAAAAAATAAGTTAGCTGAAACTGATCTTTAAGTTCAATTATCCAACTTTCGTATTTCCTGCAAAGTAAAAAGGTCAAACTAATATGGGTTTGTAGTTTTTTGGTTCATTTTGACATTTTACAAATAAAAAGAAATAAATAAAGTGACAAAAGTATTTCTTTCTCTACTTTAAAAGATTATTTACTTTTCACCATGTTTTGTTTATGTTGTGATAAATACGACAATAAATAATTTTGAAAAAAAACTTTAAAGTTGAAGAAAGGATGTATCTCAAGGAGTATGGAATAGAATGGAGATAAAACTGACGCGGCCCGCCCTACCATATAATTATTCATGCTTTGCAGACGGTACTTAATTTGAGTAAGAAATTTTTGTCTGATGTACAATTAACGCATATACAATAACCTATTCTGAATATTTCTTATACAAATGAAGTACCCGTCTGCAAAGCATGCATAATCATATGGTAGGGCGGGCAGCGTCAGTTGTATCTCCCTTCTATTCCATACTTCTTGATGTTTTTCAATCACGTTTGTGTTCAGCCATAAATATAAATATTAGAATTGATTACAAATTACTTAAGATGAATATCCACTGTGAACACTTTAATCTGCTCTTTTTGGATATCACTTCTGGATTCAGACCAATGAAAGTTTTCTCATTAAATGGCGTGCAAAATTTAAAAATACTTCTGACTTGCAATTCAAGATTGGTTGAATTTTATAAAATTTCTAGATTTAAACTAAAGATTAAAATAATCTTTTATTAACAAAAAGAGGAGATCAAGCATTGATCTCGATATCCATATTTCTAAAGTTTTTAGCTCAGATTTTATGATATTCAATTTATTGAGATCACTTCCACCAGCCTGATAATTATTTTCGAACAGAATGCTCATAAGTTGAAAAATGCTCATAATTTTGAACTAAATGTCAATAAATTTGAACAGAATGTTCCTAATTTTGAACTAAATGTCAATAAATTTGAACAGAATGTTCATAATTTTGAAATATTTTCACTAGTTCGTTATTTTCCCAAATAGATTGTTAAGTACAATAGATGGCAACGTGGTATTTGTACACTCTCAGTACAGCTGTATTCTTACATCACAAGTGTCAACTCAGTATTGTGCATAGAGAATAGAATATATATTAGAGGGGAATTTACTGGAAAAAGTGTAAAACGGCCATTTTGTTGTACTGTTTCCATACTGCAGGTGTACTTCACATATTTATGCTTTTATATTTTATAGAAAATCTAAAATTAATATTAAAAGAAAACCAAATTATGAAATAGGCTGGTTTCATAATTGACCAATGATCATTTCACATAGACTCTATGCCTTCCACTTTACAAACGATGATTTTCCGTTATAACTATAAATCAAATGATGTTTTTTTTCACCTAATTCATTATAAAGTTTATTTAACAGTTTAAAAATTTCGAAATTGAAATGGATAGTCTAGGGAACATGCTGTATTAATGTACTCTACTGCATATCATTTGTGAACATTTAAATGATTTGTACACTTTGAACTCCCTTTCAGGCTGAAAGGGACTGAAAAAATTCATACCGAGAGATTCTTTAAATTCCTCTCTAATATATATTCTATTCTCTATGGTATTGTGTCCAACAAAATTATTAATAATAGTGATAATTTTAGAATAAAGAGCTTATCTTACAGTGAAAAAGGTGCAATTTTATGTGTTATTTATTTTCTTTTTTTACACTTTTTTATTTAATCTTGAAAAACATGTCAAATAATGCGAGAAAATTTCGTTTTCCTTGTTATATTTGACACTTGTGACGTTGTGTATAATAGATCCATTTCTCTTGCCACCTATTGTACTTGAAAATCTATTTGGTTATTATTAACAAATGCCAGGTTTTCTTTTATCACTGAGATATTTGAGAGTTAAAACATAAAACTTTTTAGTTAACAAAAAAGTAATTTAATTTAAAAATAAATTGTGAAGAAAAAAGACTTACTACATTTAAATACAGAAGTACAATTTTTGAAAAGTTCAATGTTTTTCGAGGATTGGGGGCCATAATTTGTACGTTTTAACCAAAAAAAATATTTATTTTACCTACATGCGTAAACTTACATAATTTCGAATATTCGTCAATGTATCTAAACTACCGTAGTTGAGAAGAGGGTAAAGAAAATATATAGAAGTCACTAAGTCTTACATCAATGCCATGTAAATTAGTTCTCTAGCTGCGCTCATTCTTTATGGAAATAACTGTACATTGCTTCACAAGGAATATTCAAACATTTGAAGTTTGGCTGCACAAGACTTTTTTCCTCTCGTCAAAAACTGAATGGTTTGGTTTTCGGTAACAAATGAACATTTTTGGGATACTATCAGATTTTATTTTTTTATACTATACATTTAGAAAAATATTATGGAAATATAAATATTAAATCAAGTATTACGGGGGTTGACGCATGCTCATTTCTGCATAGCAGAGGCTCGGTCTAACTAGCAAATCTGGGAGGCTCGTGTCTGCATAGCGGAGGCTCATGGTATCCCGGAGTTCCTTTCTTTGGTTGACACTAGGGTTTCCATTTTTCCGGAAAAAAATTTCCATTTTGGAAATGGAATGATCCGGAAATTTGTTGCGTAAACCAGAATTCCTGGATAATTCCGGTATAAATGGAAACCGAAAATTTTCCGGTTTACGTCACGTAAACCGGAAAAATTTCCGTTTTACGAAATGGAAACCGTAAAATTTCCAGTTTCCATTTCGTAAACCGGAAAAATTTCCGGTTTCCAGTTTCCATTTCGTAAACCGGAAAAATTTCCGGTTTCCATTCCGTAAACCGGAAATTTTTACGGTTTACGTAACGTAAACTGGAAAATTTCCATTCCGTAAACCGGAACTTAAAGAATTTTTCTTATTTTAATTAAATTCATATTTACAAAGTTTGAAAATTTGAAGAAA
>NW_019398304.1:0-16884 GCF_000591075.1 Eurytemora carolleeae
ATGGATTGTATAGCTAAATAGTATAAGAACATACAAAAAGTAAAACAGTTAAAAAATTTAATAGATGTCCAATTAATGGTTCTTTAGGCAGAATCCAAGGTTACAATCATGTATTCCAGACAAGTTGAAGCGGCTCTGAGGTAACTTGTTTAAAAAATTATTAATCAGTATTGGAGTTTTTTATTTTAAATTAAATTACTTGTTAATGCCAACTGTCTAAAATTTCAAAGTTAATCAATTATTTTTATTAAAAATGCCCTGATTATAATTATTATGAAATCTGTGAAATATCCTAGGTTGTTTGCAAGGAACCCTCCTAAACCCCGACAAATTCAAAGTTCTTAGTTTTTGTTGACAGCCAACTGTTGCAGGTAGGAAAAAATTAACCATTTCTCTTCTTTTTTTCTTTTCTAAATATTTTTTGTTATCACAATTTAATCTGGATTACAAAGTGAAATTTGTATTAAACCATAAAAAGTAAAGTTCAAACTAAAATCAAAATAAAAGACATTGAAATTAATTTGTCCTTAATACCTAGAATTTAATTATAATTAAGATTTTTAATAGATTTCTCCGGATCTATTATGAAACATTACAGAACGTCAGGATAGAACCTGATTCAAGATTGAAAGCTCTGGAATGGCTGCTAGTACAACTTCAAGATATGGTGGATATTTACAACTACTCTAATTTCAATGTTAGGGAAACAATGCTTACCTTTACGTAAATTTACATTTGATACTTTTTTAGAAAGCATTGGGCTTTACTTAAATAATCTGACAAACAATTGAAAATTTGCAAAATTTCAAATAGTTATTGAAAAATAAAGTTGTATAGCAAAAAAATGCCCAAACTCTTATAAATTATACATTTTTAAAAAAGCCCTTGTCCCAGCGAATCTAAATATGTCAAAAAAGCAGTAAAATTTCAAAATCTAAATATAGATTAAGTCTGCTAAAAGTAAAATAGGACTCAAGCAATCGGTAGAAAATCCCCACTTAAGCCTAAAGCAAGGGGCATGTGTTGGTCAGTAAAATAAAAAATGAAAAACAGCCACAGACCAAATTTTTTTGAGCTGTTTACACCCGGCTGAAATAAGGTTAATGCTTGTTCATAATTAATATTATATTTTATATCATATAAATGCCATTATGCCATTTCAAGTTTATTCTTACTTTAAATAGAAGAATTAAAATTCGATTAAAAGTATTCAAATTGCAAAATCAAAAACATTGGTTTATTCAGTTATGTTCAAGGAGTACATACTTACACTTTCCAGGAACCAAATTTTCTGCAAATTTTTTATTGTATTATTCATACTTTGCTTTTCATATATTTAAGATGTTTGTTGTCAATTAAATTACTGAACTGCTTAATGAACAAAATGTCATTAATCCATCAAAATTGTAATTTTTAAAAAAATTTTAGACTTGGTTTTAAAGGGAATCTTGATAAATGTTTGGACAACCCTTGTTCTGAATCTTTCCTTGAGAAAGTCAATTTATCCCCGAGGTATTCTTACTAGTCCGTACTGTGAATACTTCTTCAGCACCTTGGGCTCCCATGCGGAGAATCAAACCAGTTCCCTCCTTGCTACAAAGATCGATGGTATCATGGGGAGTGGCATTCTTACCAGAATGTATGAGATGAAGCTAGGGAAAAACTTTTCCTATCTATCTGTAAAAGCTCCCATTTATCTCAAGGTTTATTTTTTTTATATATTTCAGTCAGTCAAATATTAGAAATGATTTTTCACCAACAACAAAATAAAAGCAATCTGAGAACATTCCAATTGTTATAACAGTTTATCCAATCAAAATTTGAGGCAAATCAGGCAAGGGGTTAAAGAATTTTGCAGCTTCATACATACATAAGTTACTATACAACAGGGGTGTATATTTTTTCATATTTCCCCCCCCCCCAAGGGAAAAAACAAAAAAAGAAAGGAAAAAAAAAAAAAAAAAAAAAAAAAACAAAAAAAAAAGAAAAAAGTGAATTTGATCTTATCTGCTAGTTTTGGCTCACTCAGGAAACATATGCCAAACCTGTTAGGTTAAAAAATATGATTTTTTACACCATGGTAGGGTAAAAGGAAAATTGAGAAAGAGGAATTTGGATTTTTGTGTTGTTACATTGGGGATAAAATAAGATAAAAGGGAAGTGGGGGGAGGACAAAAAATATGGCCCAGAACTAATATACACCCTGCATGTGGTTACTACTATACAGCTTGGAAATGTTTACTTAGACCAGAATACATTTTTATTGATTGTCAATTTTCACTTTACACTTTACTTAAGTAACAATGAAAAGTTACAGAATTAATTAATCGTCTTTGCATTATTGTAACGTAGCACTTCTCAAAATGGTTTTTGGGAAATATAGATTGTTCTATGAAATTTTTATAGGAAATATAAATCATTAGGAGTTTTTTAAATTCAGGAAGATGAGGATGAAGAGGGAGATGAAGGGACGGAAGATGGAGCAGTGGAAATCCATGTTATCAAACCACCATTACCACACCCTGCGAATATGCTGGAGGTCTGTTCCATTCGATTTTCTAATCCTATTTCACTGTAAATGGAATGGGAGTTTAAAAAGTAGATTTATTATTAAAGAAAATAAAAATATTAATTATTTTAAATCATTTCAGTTCAAATCGACATTTGAATTTCCACTGAGACAAAGAGAGGGTTATCAAAATAAAAAATGCAGCACCGGACAGGAATGTAGTTTTAACATATAAAAGAAAGAAAAATATATCATATTTCAAATAAGGCAGATGGCTTTTATGGCTTTTAGGTTGTTTGAATAGCAAATTTGAAAACGAATTTAAATTTAAAAATGTTTTGTTTTCTTCATTTAAAGTGTTAAAATTCAGTCGTACAGGTTCTATCACAGACCCAAGCCTGGTAACCAGTATGCAGAGCTGGCAGCTACTGCATCAAGTTTATTACAAAATTTAGTGTAATAAAAGTGAACATGTCTTTAATGAATAATTGAGTGAGATGAACTGTATACAGTTAAAACATAAACAAACAAATTGTAAACAGCAGACGAAAACAGCTTTCTCAGTAGGTATCACTATACTAAATCAAAGAATAATTTGAAAAGACAATATTGAATTCGTTACTGAGTTCCTATGTTTTTTTTGGGACACCCTGTAGTATAGTATACAAGGCGGGATATTGGAGAGATCTAGAACCGGATATCTCTTAAACTCATCCTTTAAACTTTTTAAAACAACAAAATTATTAATTATTCTGACATATAAAAATTCTTTTCTATTTAACAAAATCTTGAAGCTAGTCATTAAAAATTTCTGATGATAATTTTGTTTTATGATATTTGTTCGTAGATTTTTATATTTGTTTCAACTGTATGTAAAAGAAAAAAATAAATCTGTGTACACTTTAAAAATTTACTTTATTAGAATCATGTGAAAGTTAAACCAAAAGACATATTCTTGTAATTTGAAAAAAACCTGAATCAATATTTAAAGGTTATGTGAATAAATTATATCGAGGACAATTTTGTAAATTAAATTCGAAACTTGAAGTTTAAACTTATTAATTTTTGTTTGTATAATGAATAAAAAATACGTTTACTATTTGTGCATGTACTATGTACAATGTACATATATATGTTCAAGGAAGATAATTGACTGAGAGAAAAAATTGAATCTTTTCTGTGATTCTTTACATTTTCTTGGAAAAATATAAACGTTTTATGTTTCACTGAATTTAAAATCAGTGGGTTAAGTAAGTCCAAAGCCGTGAACTTTTGAATGAGGAGTTAAGTCATTTACCTTATTTGGAACCATATTTATGATTTATCCTCGATTATCTTTCAGCCGTAGTTGCAAAATATTCACAATTAAGACAAGAATATTTTATTCCTTGGGTGTTTCTTTTATATGTGACTGTTAAAGGGCACTTGCTGCAATTACACAAAAAGAACATGGCTATCTCGCACTTCAGTGTATATTATCAATATGTTTCTTCAGATCACCAGCCCTAGTTGCTGCCATAACTAAATTATGGCGAGCTGTATACGGACGATTCTTGCAGCGTATATTTGAAGTGGGAAATACACAAGATTATTAATACATGCTTTATATGCATTACATCAATTAAAACTTTTAGTATGGCAATCCAATTTTATGAAAATTATCTCAAGCTCTGGACAGCTTGTACTGATGCATATATATTTCCGACCGTAAAACCTGATGCATGGCTTGATAGAACACAGATTTTTCCATCAATGTAATTCTGTTACTTATTAGATACTGAGTGTCCAGTGCGCATGCTTGAAAACTATATGATCGCCACAGACTACTGTGAATAAAATTTGCGATTTTTTTCTCCACAAATACCTGAACAAAGACCATAAAAAGGGGGTAGCAGAGCCCTTTTTTTAATTTTCGGCTTATAAGTACCCTTTTTAATTGACTTTTCTGATAAATTTCCGATTTTTACTCCAAAACCCTGGGAGCAACTCCAAAACTCTGAGAGCAGCTACCCCTCCCTCGTGGAGGAGGTTAATGTTTACACACACAGGAGAAATTTGATATTACCACTTGTCTTCTTATCCCTGTTATAACCAATAGTTTGTGATTTCTTTGGCAGCTGAGGGACTGGAACTAGGATCTGCTGATGACTTAAGATAAGACTGTTTTAGGGTGAAGGATGTTTCGAAGAGGTATAATTTTGATAAGGGTATTTTTTTAAATTTAAATTTTTGAGTTTTAACTAACATTATATTTCTTCTCTGCAACACTTGTTTCTACCTTCAGATTCCTTAACTTCCATTCTCCTGGCTCCCACTCTCATTCCTTCCCCATTCCTCTCCTCTCCTAGCTTCCTCTCTGCTTCCCCTTTCTTTCCTTGCCCTCTCCCTTTTCTGCATTTCCCACTTCCTCCTTATTGTTTCCTTCCATTCCCTATCCTTTCTTTCTCCGTTTTTTCCCCTCCTCCCTTCCAGACTCCTTAAACCCTTCCTTCCTCTTCACCTTCCCTTTACTTAATGTTCATCTGTTTTATCTACCCCTCTCCTAGCTTCCTCTTTCCTGTACACCCCTCTCCTTCCTTCCCCATTCCCTACCCTATCCTAACTTTCTGCTTTTGGCTTACCCTTCACAATATTCCCCATTCTAACCTTTTCCTTTACAACATTTACCTGTGTACCTTCCACTCCCCATACCATCCCATGTCCTACCTTCCCCTCTCCTATCTCACATTCTACTTTCATGCATAACTCTTTCCTACCTATCAAAATACCAAACTGCTATTTCTTATTTTACTTTCCAGTACAACTATTTCCTAATTCTACTTACAAAATAACTACCATTCACTTTCAAACTTTCCCCCCTCTTACCTTTTACTTTCCTACATTCCCCTCTATACCGTCGCCTCACCTATCTTCCCCTATCGTTATCACATTTTCATTCCATGCAGAACTCTTTCCATCTGCAAATTCCTTGCCTTATTTTTTCATAACTTTGCCTTTAAATCATTCCCCTTAACTTCACCTCTCCTACATTCCCTTGTTAAATCACATTAATTTTCATGCACAACTCTTACCTCAATACAACTTTCCTACCTTTCTCTTTCATACCTTCCCTGTTGTAAGACCTCTTACCTTCCCCTCGCATAGCTTCCCCTCTCACACATTCTCCTATATCTTACCTTTCCCTCTCTTACCTTCCCCTTTCCTACATTCCCTTTACCAACCTTCACTTCTCCAACCTTCCCCTTTCCTAAATTCCCCTTCCCTACCTTTGCCTTTCCTACCTTCCCCTTTCCCACAATTAACTCTCACACATTTCCCTGTCTTACCTAACCATTTCATACCTTTCTATGTCCTGCCTTCCCCTCTCCTACCCTTCAAATTCCTTCCATGAAACCGTCTAGATAGTCCTCTGTATCCCAACCTCTCCCCAAGAATAATTGAGACCAATGTCTGGAAAAACAAGCCTTTTGAAGTTCCATTTCTCATTTTAATCCTCACATTGTCAAAATTTATTCAGGGGGGGGGGGTTATTCTGAAAAATATGTGGGGTTTCCCATTTAAAATCAAATTAATAGTTTGATTGAATTATTTTTCTATAATTATCTAGAATGACATATGAAGCAAATTCTAAGAAGCCCAACAATGTGGACATGCTTCCAACTTAGGATGATGTGCTGAAAGACCAATGTCTCCTTTGCAATGAATAACAGAATTTCTGAAGCTGGGAACACCATAGTAAATTATAAAGAACTTGTTTGTCTCCTTATTTGCAACAGGTGAGAAAAAAAAAATGTCAAAAATCAAAACATTCAGAAATTTTGAAATTAAAACCTGTAAAGAATGTTGTGCTCAAAATAAAATCTACTGTGTGAAAGGGATTGTTAATTTGTTAACACCTAAACACTTTAAATTAATATGAAATGGAACTTATCTTTATGAAAGTTTTAACATTTTTATCTGCCTGCATCAATGGCAATATTTAAATTAATTGTTAAAAAAGTTTAGAGGAAATGATGTAGCCTCTTCTACATGCAATAAAGTCTGCGAGGGATTCCAGAAATCAAGCAAGCTGAGTTCAAAAGAAGTTGGATATGAAACGATTAAGAATGGAGACAAAGAAGTCAATGATTATTAGACCTAGACAACCTTGGGTAAGTTGATTAAAAAGTTTAAGTATACCAAACTTAAGGATTGGTAGAACAGTGGCTACTGGTTGGGCGGGCAACTTTGGTGGGTGGGAGTTACTGGGCAAGTCCTATCCTAACCTGATTTTGAACTGTATCTTACCTACGTCATAACCCGGTACAGGGCACAAAGTGGACACTTTGGCATTTCTTTGGTGGTCTGAGAATTCTCCACCAATAGTTTTAATCAGAACGTCAGAAGATACAAATCTTCCCCCCGTACCGTATCGACCTTTCATTCGTACGCGAGCCTCATTGGGATACCCTATTCCAGTACCCATGACTAAAATTCAGTTGTAATAATGCTCATTTTGACATATGATTTAAAAGTACTATAGTCAAATAGAACAAATGTTGTTCAATTGAACAAAATTTTCATTTAAAAAAAATTTTTTTTTAACAACATTTAAGTAACATTACAGAAAATAATTATATGATGTAATCTTTATATTTGAGGGTTAGGTTATATAAGACAATATTTGGGCCAAGCGGTGTGGCTAGGACGGGGTGCTATGGAAATGCCTCAAAGTCAAATGCAAACTGGTCTTGTCCCACCTAAGCTTGCCTGCAAAGTTTACAGTATTACGGCAGGGGCAAACTTCTAACATGGAAGGAAAAGGGCATTCTACACTGTACAGGGAGGGGAAGGGGGAGAGGTGGCCGACATGTACAGAAAGTCATTATATGTATATGAGAAAGGGGGGCATGTAGGAGAGAAAGGAAAAGAAGGGGGACATGTTTGGAGAGGAAGGAATAATGAGGACAAATACAGAGAAGAAGGGATAAAGGGCATGTTTACAGAGAGGAGGGACATTTTTAGATAGGAAGGGGGGGCGTAGATTGTACAGAGAGAAATGGGGATCGATATGGGCATGTACCGTGTACACTGCATCAAGAGAAAGGTTGAGAGGGAAAGGAAGATGGGGGGGGGGAGCAGTGGCTTGCCATGAGAGGAAGCTTCAAGAGGCGCAGAAGGGAAGGTCGAGGGCCACTACATGATATGTGAAAACTAGTGAAGAGTCTAGCACTCATGTGAGGGGCAGGGTGAGTAATTCTAAGGGATAGGAGAGGGAAAGTATTTAAATTGTATAAACTGTACTTCTATATACATTAAAAAGCAGTAGAATTTATTTAATCTTGTAGAATGTAGAATAAAAATTATAAATTTTATTTAATTTGGCAAAACATCTTTTATCATTTTCATGTTATGTCATGACATTTCACTGTCAAAACCCCCATGCTTATTACTTATATTCATTTGTTTTTCTCTAGTTTCAAATTTGATCCCCGAACCGGGCTGCCAGTTTCAAGTTGACACCAGCGATTCAAATTTGAAACTAGTGCGAGCCCAAAACCAGTTTGAAATTTTGATTCGGGCTTTTAGACATTTAGCTCTGGATAACTATCCTCTCTTCTTGGAGTTTGATCCTGTGAGTAGGACTGCTCTGGCCTCTATTGGGATGACTCCGAAAAGGAAGAAGAAAGACAATGGGGAAGAGGAAGGAGATGATGAGTCTTATGATAGATGGGCAGAGACATGGATCAGCGCATGTGTTACGAAACCTAATGACAAGAGAATGTTCAACGCTGCGGTGAGGGACATCTCGTTCTTTGCGCAAATAGAAGTTAATTTTAACTTCTCCTCTATTAGTAACCTGGATGAGGATCTTAGGAGAAACGAGGAAGAGAGACTCAATAGCCTTCCAGACAGGGCCACTTTCACAATGGTTTGCGGTGGAGCTTACGAGCGTACTCTCAGGAGTGCTTATTCAGAACTTCCGGTTTCTGGAAGGGTCATCAAGTACGAGGGCTCAATTAGTTTTGCAACCCTTTCCCAGTCTGAGCGTGCCACACCGGACGACTTGAACAAAATCCTCCCCTTTCTTGGAACCCAGAATTTTGGGATGGTGGTTCGGTACATGGTGGTTCTGTCCAAACTACACTGGTTCAGAACGAACCATCATGTGGGCATGGAGAAGGATGGGATAGCGAGGAGCCTGTCTGATGCTCTGGATAGAGCCCTCAGGGCCATGCCAATAGACAATCCTAGTATTACAGAGAGTGATGTTAAATCTTTCTTCCTTAAGTGTTTACACACATTAGCGCACTGGGCATCCACCCACTTCGTATGTAGAGGGCTGTACATGCCGAGCCAGAAACTGATGTCTGGGTTTTATTACTGGGTGAGACACCCTAACCTGGTGAAGAAGCTGACTCCTGAGAATGATGTGCGTAGGAGGTTAGGGGCAGCTCCAACTAATCTAGCGAAGTATTACCTAGTTACTGATATGACATCCACTTGTATCAGCAGCCCAGGCTGGGGCCTATATAGCAGCATTCAGTTGAGGGAAATCAGGGATACTGTCACTAAGACGAGTGTTATACAGGAGAGGGCTAGGCAGAATCTTGAATTCAATAGAATCAAGATAGATTCTGCTGATTCCCAAGCTCTCTTCCGAAGTTTCCAATCCTGCAGGAAAGATGAGCGGTATGCATACCACAGTTCACATAGTTGGATGAATCTGGATTCACAGGTTGTATTGCCTGAGTGCAAATCAATCAGTCTTGCAGGCATGCTCGTCTGTGCCCTCCACCCTGGTACAACTATACCAAGAGCCCCTTGCTTTGCCCCCGAAGGAGGAAGAAAGTCGACCGAGATGGCTATCTTCAAGAGAGACCGGATTAGGGAGATGGAAATGAACACATCGCTAGCCCGATACGATAAACAATTGTTCACTAGATTAAAATGGCTATCCTTGGTGATGGAATCCGGTACTTCTAAAATCATCAGGCTCTTGAGCCATAAGATTCAGTTTTCCTCTGAGGCTGGTTTCGAGATAGGGAATATAGATCGCTCCCTAGGAATGCAGGAGGCTACGGCCCGTTCCCTGGCAGAACAGATGTCTAGTTATCTACAAGATACCACCAAGTCTGTAACCGTCGGAAGGGATTCTGATGTGTTTGAAGATGAGGGAGAGGAAGCTGAACTTAGTGAAGAGGTGGATTAGTGAGGTGCCAGAGCTAGGAGTTAGTGATCTAATCAACTAGCATCATGTTATCCGTGAAATGCCTTCTCGTATTTAAACCTATGTAATCCTTAGTTTTCTGAGGAATTGTGCCATTCTGTATAATATCCTGATAAATTCACTGTGTAAATTAGTATAAGATTTGTTTCAGCAACATTTATTGAGATTCTTTCTGTCCAAAAAGCAAATTAGAAAATGTTACTCATTCAGTATTAGCCAAAGTGCTCCAATTATTTTCTATATGTAATATTATTCCAGTTTTCAAGGCAACTTGAGCCTTAGTTTAAACAAAGCAACTATGTTTGCCAAAGAAAAGACCGAATTCATTCCTGAAATGCATAAATTTGTAATGTAATATAGAACGTGATAATTATGAAACCGTAGCTGTGAAGAATCAAGATCTCAGAGAAATGCATCAAGAGAAGAGTCATCACTGAAAATCAATATAGTATAGTCAAAGGCATTTCACTTTTTCAACGCTATTACTCTGTTATTAATTATTGTACTGTTTCAGAAAACAAAAAAAAAGCACATAAACATCTCAACCCGGAAATGCCTCAAAATCCGGTTTTGAGGAATTTTCGTTTCATTTTGGAAAATCCCTCAAAACCGGAAAAAGTTGAGGGATTTCCAAACATTTTTGAGGCGTTTCCTAATATTTAAAGTTGAGGTGTTTCCTCTTTCTTTTGAGGGGTTTCCAATTTTTTTGAGATATTTCTGTTTTTTGAAAAAACTTTTAAAACTTTATTTTGTTGAGACATTTCCTCTTTTTTTGAGGCGTTTCCTTTTTTTGAGGCATTTCTGTTTTTGTAAAAAAGTTTTTAAACTTTATTTAGTTAAAGCATTTCCTCTTTTTCCATTTTTAAAAAAAATCGTAGTTCCTTTCTTTTAAAATCTTTCGCCCCTTTCCAAAATAATTAATCTCCATTTTAAAACACCATGAGGTTTCAAAGAAATAGGGATTAGAAAAAATGAGAAAAACAGTTTTAGGGTTTTAATTGCTGAATTTTTGGGTAAAAACTAAAAATAATTTAAAATAAGAATACATTAGAATAAGTTTGATATTTGAAACAAAGATGACAATTTCAAGGACATTTTTTTCCCTTTTCCTCTTGCAATATACATGTCAGAACTAATTAGTAAACATGGTGTCCCAATAAACATGGAAAGTCGTTGATTAATGATATTTAAGGCATGGCAAGGAAAGTATAACTAGGCTGTATGTATTACGAGCTTTTCATATAGTGGTCTACCTTTCTTATGACTCAGAAATTGATATTAGATATTAGACAAGGATTTTGAGGTGGTTCGGACAAGAAAATGAGGAGAATGCGGTTCGGACTAGAGATTGATGTGGTTGGCCTTCCTCCCCTCCTGTAAATGAACAGTAGAAGCTTGTGAAAGGTTTTCTACATAACTACTGAAAATGGTACCATACTGAAGGAGAGATCAACATCATCATTTTCACTCTTTTAATCTTGTATCTCGTAAACTTTGTCAAATAGCTTTGTCAAATAAACATTTTTGTCGTTCTATCTAATTACAATTTTTTTAATAATATATACTACTGAGGATCGTCCTAATTGTTTAAGAGTAATTCTTTTTTAATAATTCTGTTTATTTTACCCTCCATTTATGTTTTGCAAGATTCTAAATTAAATCTACTAATTTTACAGTTTTTAACTTTTCAAAATCAGCATGTAATGCATATTTAAAGTGAAACAAAAATGGAAATAAGAATAAATTAAAAAATGGTTTTATACTAATTTATATAAATATGGAAATGGCTTGCTAAATTGGTAAAAACTTATTGGAAACATTTGAAATTTCCGAAAAAAATTCAACGATTTTTTTCTTCTTTTAATTAGAAACGCGTCATAGTGTGAGAATAAAAAATGTTGTACAATTTGTTGAGAAATCAAAATGAAATTACAAAAAACACCTCAAAAATGTGTGGAAATGTCTCAACTTCATGTGTTGTTTGAATAGTCTTTAATTTAAAAAACAGAAAACCCTCTAAGCTGTTTGGAAACAATGTGTGGAAATGTCTCAACTTTATGTGTAGTTTTAAAAGCCTTCATTGAAAAAACAGAAACAAAATTTTTGGAAAAGTCTCCTTTATAATGAATTTAAGAAGTTATCCAAAAATTCTGGAAACCCGTAAAGAAAAAGATGAATCAACTCTACTAATTGAAACTTTGAAATTTTTTTTTAAACAAAAACTCATCAATAAAAAGAGTTAACACCTCAACTAAATGAAGTTTTCAAAACTGTGGAAAAACCTCAAATATTTTGCGGAAACGCCTCACAAAAAATTGGAAAAACTTCAACTGAATGAAGTTTTTTAAAATATGGAAACGCCTCAATAATTTTGCGCAAACAAGCAAATGAAGTTTATAAAAATACGGAAACCACTCAAAAATTTAGTGGATTTTTTGATAATTAAAAAAAATTCCAGTTCATATCAGTATCTCAAGCGAGAAACACCTAGTGAACTAGCTCCAGCTTTGTAGTGTTAGTATGTACACTACTGCAAATCAAGTAAGTACATTCGTACTTATAAACAATTCTCATAGATAACATCGTATTAATCTGTTCTTCTTTCCCTATTTTCCTCTGTTCCTTCCTTATTTTCTTTTCCTTATTGACAGGAAAGAATGGTAACATAAAAAAGATTCCCTAAAAGACAGGGTTTCTCAACTTTCAATTCTTGGCTTCCAAACCCCCGCACTGGGAATTTTAAGTGCTACCAACACCGGACCAGGAAAAACCATCAAAACCAGGACACCCAACAAACTGACTCTGATCACAAACTCGCAACCAAACGATAATGGCAAAAATGCCCCCTTGAAAAAGAGGGAGAAAAAGTCAGTCCACTAGGACTATGCATTTAGGTGACGATATTACCATTTTGAACCCGCCTGAACCTTGATCCGATTCTCGTAACGAAGTTTACAAAAATAGTAGTCAACAAAATGAAAGGACTTGCACCAATTGTTGCTGATGTTGTATTCCGGACTGAACCAGAAAAGGGTGAACAGTTCTTAGACACAATGTGAGATCGGAGAGACCAGATTGGAGGAGTACAGCCCAAACCTTAGAAGAGTAGACACGTAACATACACGTCTGTCTGCCACTATTTTAGGGACTGTGCAAACATACAGCGAACATATAGCATACAGAGGGAATCAACTTGAATGAGCTACTTGTAGAGGAGTTGAACAGAGTATATGTAGTAGCAAGCAATCCTGCTTACATATAACTGAAGTTGCTCCAGAAGTAGATTAAGTTGATCCTGCAGATCTTGCTCCTTTAGTCAGTGGAGCTGAATGAGGAGCTCAGGAATGTGTTGTCCTCCGCTCTAGAGGACACAAGCACCCAAGAGTCCCTTGTAGATCCCAACGTCAATGTATGGGACACAAGGAAGGCCTGGTAGCGGGAGTTTAGCCTTTATCCTGAAGCAAACACGGATGAGGTTTGCTCCAAAATTTATGTCCAGGTTGGGAAGTTGCTCCACAGATTACAGGAGTGGACCAGCATACCTGGAATAGAGATGATAAATATGTGATGGATGGATTGGCAAATATAGTAGTTCTACACTTCAGATTGGATAAACTTACTGAGAGAGCTACTAAGGGACCTAAGTTGCAAAGGAACCATTGCTGATCACTAAACCATCTAATTATCTCCATATTATAGTATGTATGCATTTATGAATATGTAAATAAATGTTATTACATTAATGAAAACATGTTTATTACTTTGAGTGTTAATTATTGCACGAGCAAATAATTATATAAAGGTTTACTCTACATGATAGAGATAGCCTGAAGTTTAATATTGCCAGGTTGCAAAGATAACAACATTGCATGAGGGTTAGGTCCGAGTGAAGGAAATAACCCGATCTGCAATGTAGTCAGGTTGCAAAGATAGTAATTATATAAGGGTTAGCTCCGAGTGAAGGAGATAACCCGATGTGCAATGTTATCAGGCTGCAAAGATAATTGATCTATACAAGTTACATAACTTGAAGTGTGATCATTTCAAAGTTTGCTAATTTAAGTTTGCCCATTCATTGCACATTTTTAGTAGTAAGAGAATACTACACTGATAAAAATGCACCAACCCTGAAGCATTTAACGCCTTGTATCAATTTGTTATCTTTATAAGCCATGTAGTTTTTGAAGATTATGGCACCATCCACTGTGTCATGAACGAAAACTGCGAAATTAGAGAATCAAATCAAACAATGAAATATGCCCAACACTGTGAAAAACTTTAAAAAGAAATGGAAAAATCCCAACACACTGTTCAAATCCTTGATATGCCAGTTGAAGATTCTCTAATTGGCGGTTAAATTGAAATAACTAACATGGCCAGGGAAGACATAAAAAAACTTCAAAACTAAGTTGGATATATCTCCGGAACTCCACATCGGAAGCTCAATTATGGTCAACACGAAAGACAACCTTGCAAATCCAGTTTCGATGATGTCTCGTTTAATTTCCTTGACGCCAAAGAATACTTTAAAAACATCCCCAAAAGCAATATTGATCCACTCAGCAACTCCTTTCAACCAGCTATCACAAGCATAATGTTACAAACATTTTATAATTCAAAGATAAAAAGTATTATTTCTATTAATACATTTAACAATTCCAATTTTATGGTGTTTCAAATAAATAAAGAAACTATGTTCGAAATTTACCAAAACAAAATTAAATTTATTCCTTATAAGGTAATGATTAACACGTCATATTCTGAAAGAGAATTTATTGAAAATTATAAAATCCTGTACAAGAACAAATTGTCATCAAGTAACTTAAATAACTTCATGTTTAAAGTAAAGCATACTTTTCCATCAGAAAAACAAGTCCATGATAACAATAAAAAAATTAATATTATAAACTTTACTTTAGAAATCCATTTTCTATTCCAGTTTATTACTTTCTTATATACCATAATACTTAGTATAAACCCATCTGTCTATCTCATGTTCCCTGACTCTCTCTGGATAATCAATGTTTCGTATACCTGTCCGTTTGCGCCAATCTCACCAGGTACGGCCACATATCAGGGTACACATTCTCACTTTTATCCTTTGTGTACGCAGCAGCACTTTAAAAATAGCTGTGTGCCGCATCCTTCAGGAACCAGTTCTGACATTCTCCCAACCTTATACAGTTATCAAAATACAAATTAGTATCAGTGAAACCTTACTAGAATACGGCCGAAATCTAATTAAACTTAATAGTATATACATCTCAAACTTTTCTAAATTTTTTTGAAATTATTAAATGCCTTAAATTCTTATCATTTCAAAAAGTCATCGGAGAACATATATCATGGCTCTTCAATAACCTTCCTTAATTATATATTCTCTAATTTGTGTGTAAACATCCACTCTGCATCCCGACCTTTTATGAAAAACTTAAAAAACTAGGAAGTTTTTAAAACATCTTTAAAAATAATCTATAATTTAATTCAATTTAACACAAGTGTTTATGTTATTTCATGTTCTCATAAAAATTATTGAAATCTTCTTAATTATATCAGCCTTGACATCGTCAACACGCTGCTTATAAATGCGTTTTTTTCATTCATATTAAACATGGTACTCATAGCGTCCAAAAATGATGAATTTTAACAGTCTAAATGGCATACATTTTTTATCACAGAAAGTTAATTTTTTGAACTTATCAACGCAGGTTCAATTAAGTAATAATCTAAACAGATTCTATCAAAAGTTAGAATCCATCTTAGATAAGAAGGCAGAGATAATTTTACTTCAAGACGTTAGGTTAGGACCTGAAGGTGAAAACGTTCTTTAAAAAAGGTTAGAGTTCCGTTGGCATGGATCGTATTATGCATACACCAACTCTACTCAGGCTAGCCATGGTGTAGCAATACTAATTAAGTCACATTTACCCTACAAGATAATGAATGTTCTTAAGTGCAGTCTCGAGAATTATTTGATCTTCCCTGCATGACTCAGTTTTCTTGATCGGCTCAGTTTAGGCCCCACTGTTTATCAGGATCCCAACTTCATGGAAAACCTAAAAAGAGACATTCTGAGTTTAGGCAATCATGAATTTCTTGTGGGTGGAGACCTCAACATGGTATCTGACACTAATACAATAACTGTCTCTAATAAATTCAACTTAGATATTAAAAATATGTTACAGATTCCAAACGGCTCAAACTCTAAAACCCTCTCTGCGTGGTGTTAAACCGGTTTTACTGTCAACATTTTCAGACATTTCTATCCTGACCATAGAATTCTCAGCCATGTTCCATTTAATAAGAATGACCACTCAAGGTCAAGAATTGATCATTTTTATGCTCCCCAAATTTTGAGAAATCCTTTTCTAATCTATCTTACCTACCTATCACTACAAAGCTTTTTAACCACAAAGGAGTCCTCCTCGTCCTGGCCAGGAAATCTCCTCGAAATTTAACATTTCTTGATCCCAGTCTCCTGACCATGGTTTAAAACAAGCCATGTGCCTTGAAATTCTTGGAACTCTCTATGACTATCTTGATCCTCTGGTTGATCCTCAATACATCGATTAATGCAAGAACTCAGTTCTTTTTCCAAATACTTAGTTACACATTTTTTCTTTATCTCAACCTCTGAAAATTGTATTTTTTCCACAACCTGTAAATTTTTATGTGAAAATTAGATTCATAAAATGAGGAAGACAATTTTGATGATAAGTGTGGAGAAATTAATAATTTTAAATAAAATGTAAAATATTACTTCCGTGTTTGAAATCTAAATAATTTTCCTCCTGTGAATTTGGTCATTATTATTTCAGACTAAATATATTTGGCTCAAATTTTATTTTGATAAAAAATGTATTATTTGATAAATGTTTAATAGGTTTTCTCTTTAGAAATGAAAACATCTGATCTTAATCCTTGTGGTTGTGCTTCAGTGTTCAAAACATATTCAAAAAAACACGAGGAACTGGAAACTATCAGTGTAAGTCTGTTTAAGAGGAGTGCAACGAATGAGAAAGAAATTGTGTTGAGTATATTTTTCAATATTAATCTAAGATCTGTTACTATTGGTAATATGGGGAATACAGGAGATATCATTGGTCGACGTCCTCTCCCCAATGCTTTTCAAAACCTAGAGAAGCTGATTCTGACCCCTTGGCAT